>NW_016690191.1:1692050-1821307 GCF_001604755.1 Lepidothrix coronata
GGAGGACAAAAAGAGAATCCTGTGAGCTAAAGAATTCTGCTTCCAGCTACCATGTACAGAAATCAAAAAGGATTAACAAGTTTTTTTTTCATTTAATTTCCTGTACACCAGACGCTTTTGTTAAGAGATCAGAGATATTGCTATTTATTGAATTTTTAATATGATCTTTATTAAAAGGCAGCACACATGTTTAGTTTTCTTTTTTTTTTTTTTTTTAAAACATGCATGGGTATAAAAATCAAAGCACAGGAATGAACCACGGTTGTTTGATTTTGGTCTCTTTATATTATGGTGATTCAGACTCTTATTTAAATTTTAAAATAATAAAAACCCAACCCACATAGAAATAGCCCCTCATCCTTCTTTTAACTCCTGTCTATTCTGCTAAGTAAGCAATGGGCCCAGAGCAGCATTTTGACCAATCAGATAATGAATTCTGCCTTTGGAGTCAGCGTAAGACCAAGAAATTAGGTGTGTAGCTGAGTAGAAAGGGCTACGAGTAATTAAATCACCACTGTATGTGCTCATTTGTTACGTGCAATACCCCCAGGTTAGTCTTCAGCATGAACTGTATCACTAATGAAAGGAGTGAAAACCAAACTATATGACCCCCTCCTCTGGGTGCTAAGGAACTGGACCTGTTTTGTCCAGGAAGAGCCAAGATTGCTGGAGCAGAACCAGTTTTGTCCAGTCATTCACAAAACACATCAAACCATCCTCTCCCAGTGACAGTCAACAGCTATTCCAGCCTGTCCTTCCTTCAATATTTAGCATGACATAAGTATGATGATTTCTTAAGGTTAGTCCTGCACTAAAATCTAAGCAAATATCCTGACCAAAAGACAAATACCTTCTTTTCTATCTGCAGCTCTGTAGATTTTCTTTAGAACCTGTAACTACAATCTGCAACCATTTAAAAATCAGATTAGACTCAGACTTCATGAAATGCCCTACATGTTTGTTTGCTACACTGCTCATATTGAATCCATAGGATTCAACCTAGTTTTACTGTGTATAAATATTATTGTGCCAGTCTGAAGCTTGGGAACCTCTTTCTTCTGCCAGACTTCAGTTCTTTATGACCTGTGAATCACTTGGTCTTTTTGACAAAACATTCTGTAGCCTGAGACAGTGGACCTCAGGAGTGAAGGTGGACACAAACCTTACCACCTTATGCTTAGTTTCCTTTTCAGGCAGTTTTCCCTTTCTGGATTTCAGAGTGCCCATAATTCCATATATCTTTGTGATTGCAAATCACATTGGGAAACTTTACAATAGCAGCCTTGTGGGTTTTGTTTATCATAACATTGTAGCAGGGCACGCAAACTAGAAGGAAACTGCTGGTGCAGCCACAAAAACCCAGAAGTACAAAGAATAGCTCTGAAAAAAACTCCAAAAAATAACCATAATGGATAGAACTTTCTTCCTTTTATCTACAAGTTGCTGCTGCACGACAGTGCAGGTGTGAAGTGGGAGTAATTCTCCCCTATGGCAGTTGCTTGTTGTTAAAACAAATTACTCGTAAAGTTTGAAATCTCTGGACAGTGTGTGTCACATATTTTAGAAGAATATAATGCCTAGAATCTTCTGTTGTGCCTCACAAGAAGAAGGAAAAGCTCAGCATGGCTTAAAGACCTGCTCCAGCACAGAGCAAGTAGTCAGCGTTATACAGAATCAAGGGAAAACAGGTAGAGTACAATAAAATGTATTCACATAAAACATTTCCACACAAACATCAGGTTTATGAACAAAAATTAATACAAAGTCAGCAATTCCTACTTACGGAAGACAAAGATGTGATTTTTCCTTGTTTGTTGGAAGGGTGTATTCTGCTGACTAGCACAGCACTGAGCTACAAACACCAGAGGATGCAGATCACCAGGGTTCTTTTCATCAGCCTTTTAGATCAAAAGCACTCTTAGAAAAGGTGTCCTGAGCCTGAAGTGAGGACAAGTCAAGTCTCTTGACTGAGTGCAGCATGTGTCAACCTGGAAACCCTTTGACCCACTAGGTTACTTCTACTTCTGGCACTAAGAATTCCAGAGGGGATACCTCATCTGTGTCTTGTCTTTTTAATGGAAAGTTGGAGCTATATCTAACATCAGAAGTAATTACTCACTGTACCAATAATTGCAAAGGGTGGTATGCAGATCACAGATGGCCTGTGGGGAGCAGAATGGTCCAGGTGCTATTTGATGTTGGTAGAAGTTAGAGCCATCTTCCAGCTTGAAACAAGTGACTAAGATTACAGGAGTGCAAAGGTGAGCTTTCATATACTCCCACACCTGATCTGTGCTTTCTAAAAACCACCTGTATCTCAGGATCTAGTAAAAAATCAGAAATGATATGGGCTTTTGTCTTTTTTTTTTTTCCCCCTACAGACTTTGACAAGTATTTCTCCAAAGCTAAATGCATTTAACTTTCCAGCAGAAACTAGTTTTTCTGTAGTTCAAAATAAATGTCCACTTTTTTCCCCCAGTGTTTTGAGGAACTTTTTTTCAGGTACAGTGGTCACAACAGGATTCTCTTCTATCACTGAAGAAAAGAATACCAGGTTTATTTTTTCTGCTTTTGTCCTTCCCTATTCTTCTTTTGAAGGAAAAAAAGTATCAAAAGACTTTTTCTCCCCCTTGAGATACAAAAAAAATGCTACCAAAACCCCTTACTTCTTAAAAGAAGTCCACAAGATGAACTTAAACATGAGGTTTTTGTTCCTCTGTGTAAAGACAGTCTGTGGAAGTTGCACTGAAAACCTACCAAAGAACCTTCTAAGACTGAAAAACCAGGTTCAGTGATCACTTCCTTTTAAGTGTGTCTGGCAACCAGTACTATTTTTATGACTTGGACAAAAAACTGATTTCTATGTAGGCTATAGCTGTCAGGCATTTAAAATCCCCTAGAATGAGATACAAGATACAGAGGTGCTTCTCATTGCAGTAATGAAAATCTCTTTTGAGCCACTGGATTCTCAGGACCTCAAGTAAATCGACTTGAGACTGCAGCACCAGTGAGCTCCAACTTTTTTCATGTGAGGTATTTTAAATGGAAGTTTACAAAGTGATGCACTGAAAACTTCAGTGGGTAACTAACAGACTTACAAATAACAACAGTAATACATTAATAGCTTACTTGTGTCTCAGTGCATTTAAACATAAGAACTGTGATGAAATTTTAGATTTTCATAGGAAGCCAGACTGAACCATCTCCACAGGTACCACAAATGGGATATATACTGGAGTGGAATTGGCCCAATTCCTTTTGTAATAATGAATAAGTGATTTCAGTGGAGGTCAACGTGGTTCATTAACATCTATTATTATGTATTAATACAGAATAATATACTCAAAAGGGTTTTATCTCCCTCTTTTGTTTAATGCATGGAAAAGTATGGTCTGAACCATGGTGACCATCTTGGTGATCAGTGTTTGGTCTGAATGCCAGTATATAGTCAATCCCAGAAGTGGAAACAGTGTAGGCATATCCAGATTACTACTTCTATCCTTGCACTGATTTCTCATACACAATTTCTGGGGGCACATCTGCTCCTTCTTAGAGGTATAGTATGTCTCTAGGATCTTTCCCTCCAGAGATCTCTAGAACTCTACCTTTCTAGGCAGAGGGAAATCAGAGGTAGCTAATGGAAAACTATTTCAGTGATGTAACCTGTTTTTCCATCACTCAGAGAAGCAGAACTGGTTTTCTTATTTATAGCCAGGTCAGCTTGTCAAGCCCCCTTGACTAGACAAAAAAATCCCATACACTGAGATGAGAATAAGGAATAAGGCATGAGGAACTTACAGAGAAGAATAACTCCAGTGAAGAAGACTATGTAGATACTACAGCAAGAATACTTAGACAGGGATTATTAAGAATTAAAAACAGTTTCCATAGGTGAGTTCAGCAAGTTTTATGTGGTCATGTATGTAAATACTCACAAAGGACTTGGTCCAAGATGAGTGCCTCCTCCTCCAAAATGCTTTGCCCAGGACTTTTCATCTTGTTGCAATGTTGTCTTGGCTTTGACTGCAAATTCAGTAGCTTTTGGAGTGCCATCACTAGTGAGGTGAGCAGGATTTACTATGCCTTAAAGTAATTACATGCAGCTTCAAATTCAATGAGTTCAGTGGCAATGGAAGTCCAACTACAGGAACATGTGTTGGTGCAGTGCAACGCTGCAGTCAGAACTGTGAAAATACATTTTCTAATGTGCACTGGGAATTAATTCTCATGAAATGGGAGTGTGGTCCTACTGAATTTCCCCACACAATCTGAGGATATGCCATCAAGTACCACTTCTTGAAGAAACCTGTTAGGTTAGTTAGTGCCAAAAAAACCCACTCATCAAAGAGTGTGACTTGCAATTTGGGAGCTGTGCTCACTGTCCTCTATTTCTTGATTTAAGACCATTATGAAACTATGTCATTTTGGTGTAGTCTTTTTATTCCCATAGTAATTTATGTCTGTGGGTAAGCATTTTATTTTATCTAAGCCATGGTGCCAGAGTTATTTTCTGAAGCTCTTGAGTTTCCCTTTGATGCCATTGAAATTAAAACCAGAGCTGCAGATAGTACCCACGCTGTTTGTCACAGAGTCAGAGGTTAGAATGCATTTGCTGCTATTTATTGTGGCTCATCGACTGCAATCGTTACTGCTGCTCTTCTCATCATTGATACAAAAATATTAATAACAGACAACAAGAGTGGCACATAACTGAGTTTGTCTGTCACCATCAGCATTATAAAAAACACATTACACAAGTATCAGCAAATCTCTCTGTGCTGCAGCAATCTGACTTGCCTTGGGAAAATTTTAATTAAAAAGATGAATTCCAACCTTAAATATTTTATTATTTAGACAAACAATTTGCATCTTTAGTAAGTAAGCACTAAAAGATATCTCTGCATTTCCTATGTACAGATGGTGTGAAATGTTATGACGTACATTGTCCAATATCAACTTATTTCTAAAACATGTCAAAATTTTCTATCTGTGCTTAAAGAGCTAACCATATAGAGAGCTAGACTACATATTCTTAACTCGAAAATTGTATCTAACTTATCTTCCTGTCTACTTGGTGCATTCTAGGTCTGAAACGAGCATGATGGCACTTGCCAAGAATTTTATCAGGAAAACACTGGCAATGCTTACATTAATAAATCAATAATTGGCACTCACATGAACTTCTTTAAGGGAAGGTCTGCAACATAGTTCAAGGCGAAACAGCTGTGAGTGATAACAGTTGCAAACACGTAACAACGTCATGGCCTTCCTCATTCAGAGCTTTCCATGCAGGCTTTGGCAAAAAAAAAAAAAAAAAAAAAGAAAAAAAGGATTTTTCCTATTCTACAGGATGTCTTTGGTGCTCTGAGTCCTCTACGTGGAGAGAGGCACTAATGGTGTCACCCAGCAGAACACATCATGCCTGGGGACCTCTACAATTTGTGCCACAACTGCACAGCGTGGCCCCGTGGACCAATAAAGGACACAAACCACAGCCAGGAAGCATTGCTCTGGGACAAGCCCCAATCCTTTATCCCCAAAGGTAAGTCAGAGCAGAGAGTTTATGCAAAAGACTGCAGACAGAAAAAGAATGCACATCACAAAATTAATAACAAATGTACATTTTAAAACCATACATAATTAGACCTCTTAATTACCACTTCACTACCATCTAGAAAAAGGTGATGGAAATTCAATAAAATAAGATGCTTTTATTCAACACTAGTCAAATTAATTTACACACTCAAATTCTCTTTAAAAATTCTGTGATACAGTAGGTTTCTTTCATCCAAATTTTGGAATATATCTATGTTATAGTAATCTCGGACTGCAAATACTGTTGCAAAACTCTGATAAATTCTGGAAGGAATATTATTAGAGCAGGAAAAGTCATTTCATTACTTGCCATGAGTCTGATTATGCATCCTACAATGCACTTAGAAGATGGAAGTGCTCTTTCCTTTTAAAAAAGAGAAGAAAAAGGGCTGTGAGACCACTATACTATATATCCCATTTCTTTAGCAAGAATATACTATCTATCTTCAGCAAATCTGCTTCCAACATAATCTTTTGTTGCTCTTAATTATCTAAAACATCCAAGCCAAAAGCTTCTGCCTTTTCCCCATCACTGCAGAGGCATGAATATTTTCAATACCTCATATACTTTAACTCCACTAATATGCAATATCAGACCTGTCTCTTCCATCTGAGAATACTCTATCACATCCTTTGATGGCAAGTACCCAGAGATGCTATTTACCTATTCTGTGTTGTCTTTACACCTAATCTTGACTGAGGTTTCAATAGCAGGATCTCGTAATAAATCTCTCTTCCTGAAGGAAAAAAAGCTGCACCTACCAGCATTCAAGTGAATGACTCTTGATACCAGTCATGAACTTAGAGATGTTGCACTGAGACATAAAAAGCTGCTTCTAAGCCTAATAATTTGCCTGTGATCAGCTTAATGAAAACTTCACTTCAGCTCAATGTACAAATATATATTTACCATGCAGCTATCTATGCATGATCATAGAATATTAATGCACCCAGTCAGAGGGCAGAATAAATGTTGTATCTAAAAGAATTTAAATAAGATTTTTTTTCTTGCAGATTTACTGGGATGCTCAGACTTTAGTGCTTCTAAGTAAAGATTCTGGAAAGGGAAAAGTCAATTCTCTGCACTGGCTGCCACCTTCCAGTTTCTCATTAGGGCTCTCTACTACATAAAAACCAGGAAAAGATGCCAGTAGATCAGCATGATTACAATAATATTTGAAATTTTTTTTTCCAGGAACTCCTAAGTCTCACATCTTTCTGATCCATCTTAATAGCTCCTATTTTGCTGATGACTCACATACAGCTCTGATTCAAACAGAGCTAAAGTGGAAAATATCATTAAAAGCTTTGTATTTTTATTAATTTGCATTTAGTTTCTGGACTGTTTCTGACCTATGATATTTTCATAGAAATAGAGTGAGACTGATACCTGTAACACTCTGCACATTCCTTAGGATAGATGACCAGGAAGTTTTTCATTTAGAAAACGCCTAAAACCAATCAGGCAAATTTTGCCTGTATTCTATCCAACAGCACATGCCCAACCTAACAATACCATGCCATTATATTAACACAGTTCCATTATGCTGCCAAATTTGCCACAAATACTAATATCCAACTTTTTCAAGGCGTTTTATAAAGACTTAATGTAATATTTCCACATGCACATGTGTATGGTTACCAACTGATAAGAAAACTAGTAGCATTCATTAAGTATTGCTATAAATCTCTCCATTGAAACAGCAATAATATCTCCTTCCAGCAACCACAAGAAATGTAATGCTTAATCTCCCTCTGTGATATTGTATAACTCTTGCCTGCAGCTAGACTTCCACTGGAGGTGGTACTGTAGGGATAACTCTGCACTGACAGCACAAGATGTATTCCTCTTTTCCAGTACCTGGAAGTTCTAGAGTTTGAAAGACTTTTTTTTCTTTTTTTCCTTCCAGAGAGAAGCCAGGGATAAGAAAGAAGAGAGAATCAAAATATTTTACATGGTACAATACCACTCTTTGTAGGACCTATGAATTCTTTTAGATTTTTTTTTTCCTTTTCTAAGGATACATTCTCGATCCACATCCCTTGAAACTTAACCTTGTCCTCATCTTTTGGGTCCTCTCTTTGCTTTACCCTTCTCCAGAACACTGAATGATGTAACTAAAAACAGGATTTGTGGGAATTCATGGGGTTTTTTAAGTACATCTCTGCAGTGACTGGTTTTGATCAAGTTAATAACAAAGTCAAAATGTCTCTTCCATTACAGTTTTCAATGCCAGCTTCCAGAACACAGAAGTCTAGGCAGCACCAGAACAATGTCCAGCACTGCTGGGAATGCTCATCCAGAGAGAATCCCTTCCTTTTTTTTATGCTTATCCATTGTCTATCACTACAGTCCCTGTTTCCCAAATGTTTCCAGTTCTCACCATTAGCCACCCAAGCACCACCTTTGCTGCAAGCAGAGACAAAAGCAGCTGTTTGGTGCATCCTTGTGGGAGGTGTGACTGTCCCATGGGCAGGGATCCCCACAGAGGGGCTTCCAGCACCAACATCTGAACTGGGCATCCAAATTCCACATGAGGCTTATGAAAGATGATTCCGGTGCTTATCCCCCAAGGAAATGCAGACTCCTGCAGCGTTTCCCTCCCAGGGTATAAGGTGAGGAGGAGAACGGAGGGAGAGAGGAGCAGCACTGAGCATCCTTGCAGGACCAGGGCCGCGCCTTTGGGGCAGGACACGCGGCTGCCCCGTGGGCACCCGAACAGCCCCTGCTCTGTGAAAAGCAGCAGCGCTGCCCCCGGGCTCCTGTGGCTGCAGACTGAGGAGTGTGTGACAGCCAGCTGAGGACCTGCGAGGCCTCTGGCTGGCAGCCCGTGCCCTCCCGGGGCAGGGGCTGTCACTGTCGCTTGCTCCCGCTCCCCAGCGCTCCCCGGAATGTCAGGCTGTAATCCTGCCCTGCTGCTTCCAGCCTCGGAAGGCAAAGCTTTCCTCCCTTCTGCTGTGCTATTACCATAGGTGTGTGGCACAGGGCTGGATTTGACCTAAATTTGATTTATTCATTTTTCCAATGCTTTACAGGGTACTTAAGCCCTAGGTCAGCAAAGCACTTAATCACATGCTTAACCTTAAGCACATGCTTAAGTGCTTAATCAGGGCCTTGTTGCTATATAAAGCACAAAGCTATGACTCAATTTGAAGCAACTGAGTTGAAAAATTGGGATTTCCCCCCCCATTCTCATTTGCTTACCTTGATATAGATGTATAAACCAAATTATTCCCATTAAACATGTTTAAATATATTCTGTTTTGAAGCCTAATTTAAGAGTTTACAAGACAACCCATATATTGGGGTCCCTGTAGGATTTGTGCCTATTAAGAGAATTACACTCCTGGAATGCAGGAATTGATACCCTTCCATAATATAACTGTTGCCATATATTAATATTCTCTTAATTCTAATGATTGGTCTAATAAGAAAAATAAAAGGTTATCTTTAAAGGTATAAACTCAAAAATGAGCCATTCACATGTAATACAAAGATACTACTTATAGCAAGATGCACCCATATGCACTTTACAGCTACATATGCAGTTTCAAGATTACTATTTTAAAATGTGTACTGCATCCTTATCTAACTTGTCCAGTAGGTGCAATTATTTGTAGAATTTGTTCTACAGTTCGGCAGGAAATTTTCCTTTTGCTTGAGCAGTTCAGATTTGCCTCTGCTGTGATTTTCTTCTAACTAAACATCCTCTGAAACATTTTTTTGATGCTTCCCAGAATTACTGGCACTCTGATTACAATATCCTGTTGGATGGATACCATGAAAGCTGCTGGCTTTGGTAACTATATCTAAAATGTACAGAATGTCATATAAAGCAGTTTATTGAGGGGAGGGGGCCTGGACTTTAAACCAGTAATAATTTTCTGTGAACTAGGAATGCTTATCAACATATTTGCTGTTTCATATAACCTTCTTTGCTTGTGTTTGACAGGAACATTGTACTACACATATTTGATACCATTATTAATTAGGAATGATTGTGTTCCAAAAGTTTTAGACAGGACTGGTAAAAAGCTTTTGTATTTATTTTTATTTATAAAATAAAATGCATTTAGAAAAAGCTTCAGCCACACTAATGTAATGTTACACACAGCTGATGTCTCAGCTTCCCTGATGAAATCATCAATGCAGCATGAACATGATAAACCACTTATAAAATACTTTCCACTACTCCATCAAAGGAGCACATCCTCAGCATCCTTCAGAAAACATGCAGTATCCTTTCTCTGTGCTATTTCTACATGACATAACTTGCTCTTCTTCCTCTGAAATGTAAGGAAATAAGACAGTAGTATCCTAAATAGTCATTCACACTAGAAAAACTGTGACTTCCTTCCACCAGTTTAACTAGTTTTTCCAGGCTTCAAGTAGCTTCTCCTAAATTTTGGTAAACTTCATTCTACTGTAATAGGATGACTACTTTGTCTCCCTAATCACACATCATAGAACTATATGAGAAATAGGCACTAAATAGCCATGTTTACAGAGAGAAAAATCACATGGTCACCAGCCAGCCCAGCACTGTATTTCTGCTCTTCAGCTTCATGCTACACCAGTTAATTGGGGCTTCCCAAAAAGGACCACCACTCTTAGCTGTCCTTGAATCAGTACCTCTCAGCAGCTTCGGGTCTTCTTAAGACAAACAGTTTATTACCTAGACAGGTATTCAAAGATATATATGAAGAACCATATTCAAATGGAGAAACATGGAGACTGACATAGGAACAGAATCTTCTGACATGAACTGCTGCTGGGAAGTAGCCAAGGGACGAGGGAGCTTCTGAGGGATAGCCATGAGGCCCCTCTTTGGGATCCAGCCCAGAGTCAAGCCCTCAGGTTCCTCGTAGGGGATGAAGTAGGAGGGCTTTTGCTGTCTGCCCTGACATTTTCTATACTCACATTTTATTTTAAAAGCAATCCTGAAAATTATTCCAAACAAACTTGTCTAGTTTCAGTCTTACCTTGCCACACTCAGAGCTGTGGAGATACTTCTGGCATGTTGTAGTGTTAAATAAAACCAGGCTCTATTCGGGGGCTGGTGAAATCAATGTTTTCTATTACAGGATTGGTGCACGGTTTCTTTCCATCCATTATATTCTCAGCACAGCAATAGCAGCCTCTCAGTTAGGAGATGAACCCCAACCACTTATTAGTTCATGGCTGGAAGCCATCAGCTCCACATTATACAAAATCCCCGATTCATCACTGCCTCTCTGCATCCTCACACCTTTCAACTCGTGCATCTGAGGTAAACACAAAGTAAAGCAGTGGGAAATCAGAACCAAAGTTTCTACAGTGAGTTTTACTGCGTTTCGCTGCCTTCTTTTCATTCTTTCAAATCTTTAAAAAAATAAAAAAGACCTATTTTCTTCTGTGGGTTTTTTTTTCCTTCAAAGATAATAGTAGAGGCTTCAACAATATCTCTGCCAAAAAGGAAAACTCCTTGAACCTTGACTTTCCATCCTACTACACATAATGAGACAACTACTTAAACTGCATTTAAAAAGTGCTGAGTAGATGAACTCAATGCCTAATGATGTTACTCAGCTTGTCAGCAGCTGATTGACACTAAAAGTAATAAATTAGAACAGAAAATGATTTTACAAGATCCCTGGGATGACAGACAGGCTAAGTGTAATATCCTCCATTACAGTTGTCACTAGATTTTACACAGTTCAGATCTGAACAGCCTCGGCAGGAAAGTGGAACAATTTCATGAGATAGATCTTCAGATGATGCAGAGTAGCATAAATCCTCTGAAGTTAAAGAAACTATCCTGATTTATGCAGACAGGGATCTGGCTCTATATCTTTATACATGCTTCTACTCAAGTATTGGAATGAAATCATTTGTTTTCCCATGCAAATTTGGGCAGAGAAAAGCAGAAACCCGTAAGAGAGGAATGCTGAGGGCTGATGTCTTGGCTGTGTTTGTTTCTGCCCCCCCTCCTCCTTTTAAAAGGACAGAAAACAGTATTTAGAGCATGGCATCACTGATTTTGTTGGCTGCCTTCATTTCAGGGAATCCCACTGTAAATCCACAGCTCTGCAGAAGCACCTTTTGAATCATTAGCATTCACTGTCAGAATCCTTTGTAATGTGTTAGGATGTGTAAAAGCAAGACAAAAGGCAAGCATGTGGATACTCCACCAAGCTCAGAAAGCCATTATGCCATTATTGTTTGGGGTTAATGAAAAGAAAGAATAAAAATGTGTATCTGAGATCTAGCTATCTGTAAAGTCTAAATGACCAATCTGATTTTGGTTTGGTATTTTTTTGCTGTTGTTTTTGTAAACTTCCATTCATAAAAGTTTTCTTTGGAAGAAAACATAGTCTCTTCATGTACAATTGATTACAAACTCAAGGATGATGGTGGATAATTTTAATTCGATGCTTCATTCAATGAGCTCTTCTAATGCAATGATTTTCTCCATGGAAGACCTTAACCACAGTGGCCATTTGCAGCTGATGAATTTTTTTTTTTTTAATAAATAATTTATTAAGCCATTGCAGACTTATACTTTTTGCGCTGAGAGAAAGGAAAAAGAGGAGGGGGGAGGATTGCATCTTAAACTCTATTTACAAATTTACCTTGGCAGGCCCTCTTGCTGCCAATAGGAAGCCATGTTGCATATTTAATTTGCTCTTTTGTTACAACGGGGCTTAGGTTAGTTAATTTCAATTTTCGATTTCAAAAGCTATCAAATATGGCTCAGATGAGAAATCAATTTTTCTCAGCTGCCTCTGTTTTTGTGATGGGGAGGTTTCCCATTGGCGAGGGGACAGCCACGTGGCACAGCAAGAGATTAGTTCACTAGACCCCGTGTTTCAGCCACCTCAATTACTGGCTGCCTCTTGTAATTTAGCCTTATAACACCTAATTTCAAGATAGAACTCATATTTAATTCATGAAAGCTTCCACAAGAGTAATTGTGAAATAAATTGCCATAGAAAATATCCATTTGTGACTCGTTTTAATTTTGTATGCTACTAGCACGCTATTTGTTCTACTTGTTTAACACTTTAGCACAAACATATTTTATATTGAACTTTATGGACTGCTAATAGGTTATTATTTTTCAGTGTTTCCCCTTCACGGACACACCACTGAATGTCCCTCTCTTTCATGCAGCTCTGGGTCCAGTAACATTGAAATAGATGCACTAAAACACAGAAACTTGTAATCTCCTAATTATTGGCTGGATTGTTATGATCTGTTCATAACTTTAAAAGTAGCAGATAAAATCACAAGTGATGGTTTGTAAATGGTAGTTAGATGACAAGGATCATTTAAAGGGCCAAGGAATAAATACAGTTTAATTTCTCTAATGTTTTAAACAAACCCATTCATTACACATATTGATATTGCATGCTAACAGCGGTATATGTATTTTTAATTCTTTAACCAAAATAAATGTTTCCACTGTATACACACCATTTTGTCCTTTTCCTCCCTGTTGCTATGACAACAAGGTGGGTGAGGCCTCCTCAACTGCCAAACTCAGCTGTCATCCCTTCACCCTAAAAGCCTTATAATTGCTTTTATTTGCATACGACAATTAGGCAGGATGGCTCACAGCAAGAAAACCAACCTTTCTCTCCCCCAGTGCACACAACGCCAGCCTGTAATTTATAAAAGATACACGCCATGTGGTGGAGCACTAAAATAGAGTGATGAGTCCTTTCATCTGATTGTAAGCTATTAACAAAAGAAAACATCCCCTTTCAGGCTGTAAAAAATGCCTATCTGGTGTGAACCTGGAGGAAAAAAAAAGGGGGGGTAAATAAAAAAGTTTTACCACCTCCATGCAAACCCTTCACATTCATTATCACGTTGAAGTCAGGGAAAGAGTTTGAAAGCAAGAGTTACATTTTGGTGCTTTATGAACAATGAAGTGTCAGCAAAACTGATGATGTGGTAAAACTTGATGGAGATTTTTGATCTTGGATTACGTCACACCCAAAGATGCCAACGTGAGATGACAGTTCCTTGCTGAAAAGTGCTGCAAGGAAAGCATAAGATATGGCAGAAGGTCAGGATGTGAGATGAGGACAGTAGCACAAGAAACTAGAAGTTCAGTACTTTTAATATTTCTGTTTTTGGAAAATAGCTGCATTTGACAAAGTACTTAAGCCTAAGCTTAAAGTAAAGCCCCCCTGCTTATATGTCAAGCTGAAGTTGGGGCCTAAATGCCTTCACAGCTTATTCATATGAAGAATCAACATCCAGGTAAACATTTTAATGCAAGTTTTTTACCAACATGGTGCTGGTTTTAACTTTCATAATTACAAAAGTATCTTTCTCCAAGCAACTTCTCTACAACACTTTCTCCTCCTGTCTACCCTCTTCTGGAAGCTCTTTATGCAATATTTGTAACACCTGAGCTGATTAAGTATCTCCAATCCTCAAAAATCCCCCCAAAAAGACCCACCTTTCCCTTGACAGATTTTACATCTACAATCTCACTGGTAAAAGCACAGTACAGCTCACTGCATCTAAAAATAGACCAGCTAATACATTACAATGGCATTACAGCACACACATTTTTAAGCCTCTCTGACTTACCCTCCTCAGAAGGGCATCCCTGTTGAAACTGGGGAGACTACATAAAGGAGTAAAGCAGAGCAGATCTAGCCTGGCTTGAACACGGGGCCTGACCTGTTGTCTCACTGCAGCCACCCCTGTGACCTGGTATCAATGAAGAGGATGAGTCGGGAGCACAGCTTGCAGGTATCTCCTTCAACTTTGCCCACCTTGTTTGCTTCAAACTCCACTTTAGCACGTGAGATTTACCCGACCCAGTTTCAATAAGAGTGTGAAAGAGGAGGGCAAGTTTCGAGGGAGAGTGGAAGAGAAAACAGGGGGATGTTCAGACATGGGACATGCACTGCCAAGTCCTCTCCTGCTCTCCCTCCTTCATTAGCTCAGGCAGGGACTCACAAAAAACAGCACACAACTTCCAGAAGCACTTCCCAGCTTTTATCAACACAGGGAGCAAGAAAAAGTCAACAGAGAACAAGTTTCTCAGTACAAAGCTTGAGCAAACCAGTAACTTCTGGCAGTGCCCTGGACTGGCAGCAGGTTCAACTCACACAGCTTTGCTACCGACCCACAGACTGAATCCTGACAAATCCGAACTCACAGACTTCAGTTTATGTGGCTGCTCATACAAAAAACATTTTTTGAAGTTGTGCAAAGAATGTGAAAGTCAATTCAATCAGCACAGGATTTTTTCCTAGTATAGTGTATCAATATTTTGCCCATTTTGGCTTTACAAGAACCAAATATCACATTTCTCTATCAAGCCTAACTGGACCTGATCTTTTGTCTGAAATTTCAGGACAGGATATTCCTCTTCTAACTCTGTGTTTCTCTAAGTATTTCCCTTACTGTTCTTAATATCCAGTTTCTGCTCCTAATGCTTGAGAAGTATCTTGGAGTCTCAAACAAGACTCTTAAAAAATGCAATATTTAATTTGGTATTTAATGTAATTTTTTTTTTAATGTGCCCTTTCTCATACCCATTTCCTACTGCTATTACAAAGTCAGTTGAACCCACACACTGATTTTAATAAGAGAAATTTGTGCCTCTAGGTTGAACAATTTTTCATTGCATATTTAATCTCAAAATCACGCTGTTGCCAAGTTGATTCTTTTAAACGTCTGAAACCAAATTCATCCCTGGGATAAGGAAGTACAGAGGCTGATAGGCCTTTTGGCTTCAGAAATGAAATTGGCCCCTGAGCTTCACAATATACAAAAACTTGATTATAAAAGTCCATTATGAAAGTATATAAGGAATATAATGCAGGGCGTCCCTTGAATCAGGGGGAAGAATTTCCTTCTCCATAAAAGACACTTAACTTTTACACAAGGAGGCTTGTTTTGAGCAAAGTGAGCTTTTTGCTCTGTGCTCAGTAAAATACAGAACCTAAAAGTAGCAATATTTCTTAAAATGTAGAAATAGGACAAGACATAAATGAAGCCTTGGGAGGCTTTGCAGTTTTAGTGTCTTTGCTCTCCATTTTCTCAATGCACAAGCAGTTCTTTAAAGAAAAGTAAACCATGAACAATTAGTGAAAGTTTACAAGATAAAGCTTCCTTGGGATGGTCCTAACATACATTCTGATCATTTACATGGATTTTATGTCATTATTGGCTGTTGCATTCAATATAAACACTTACAGTACAACAGTACTAACACAGCCCCGTTAGTCACATTCACATAAGATTTAAAGCTTAATATACCTCTCTCAGAGAGTTCAAAACTCTTTTTCTACCTGGATAGTAAAGCCTGTACCTTTTCTGAAGTTACTACAGCTTTCCATCAATATAAATTAGAGAAGAATTTGTTCCAAAGTGAATTTAATACATAAAATTTGATTTCATTCTGAAGAACAGATTTGTGCTATGGAATAATATCTTGTTTTGTGACAGTTACTGATGGGGTGACATCATAATGTATAGGAATAAGGTGTAAGAATCAATGTTACTTTGAAGATCTGTATTTTCAAACCTAATTTTCTAATATTGTCTAAAAAATCAGGTTAACTTTTTTCTGTCTCTCTATTTGTGAAAGGTCCTAAAAGCAAACTACATCAGTTGCACTTTGTACTCAAGCTAAAGTACACATTAATAGGCCCCAGAAGGGAGGAAAATAAAGATAATTCATAAAAGTTATGAAGACCAGATACCTGGAAAATAAAATAAACTTTTAGGAAAAACAATTTGCTAATGGTCCTGCAGACATCAAACCAATCTTTAGCAACGGAACAAGGAGGAAATGAATGAGTTTTACTTCCCTTATATGAACTTAGATGCTTCTCTAGTTCCCCTTGCCTGCATGGCAGGACAGGTTTGTAAAGTTTTCACTATTTTTTTCTACTGAGATAAACAATAAAGGGTTGCTCATTTAGGATAGCATGAAGTAGACTCAAGTCTGCTTCTGAACTTTAAACTGAGAACACCTTCAGGTATTTTCCTATCCACATTTCTTTTGCAGGCAGAAACACCTAGTTCAATTTATAAGAAGAAATTTGCTCCTATTCCCACAGACAAAAGGTAGGATCAGGCTCTCACTGACGTTTTGATTATCACAACAGAAAAATGCCACTAAGTAATCTTTGATGCAGACATTACACAGCAGTTCACTGTACTTTAATCCATCTTCTTCTACCTTTTTTATTTCCAATAAAAGGAACAACGTACACTCGACATGAACTCTAAGATTTAAATGAAGCTTCATGCGTGCTAGTATTAGAGAGACATTAATAATAAATTGGGAAGCGGGCAAGTCGAAGATGATTTCTGACTCGGTTTTGTACCTCAGACACTAGAACTTGAACTGCAGAGTTTGACACTGACACTTTTTAGGGAACAAAGTCTCTCTCCTACTACCTCCTCCACCCCCCAATTCAAATCTCATCTGAGAAGTGCTGAAATGAAGCTGTCACTCAGGCCTGCTCAGGGACCTGTCAGCAAAACATTGAGCCTTTTCATTTTGATGGGTCAGCCTGCAATCCCCTTGAAAGAGAAGTCCATGCCACTGTGGTTTTTCTTTCTGCAGGAATTCTGAATTCTAATGAAACTCCAAATCGCCCAATAAAGGCAGGGGCATGGGGAAGTAATCCAACCCAGATCGGAGTGAAATTTGTATTTTATCTTTTTTTTTTTTTTTTCCCCCAGACCATTATTCTAATAGCATTCACAAAGGGTTGTGGGTTTTTTCTCCCCATCACCAACGCCCCCCTCCCTTTTTTTTTTTTTTTTTTGCAGGGCAGGCGCAAACGGAATGATGTGTCCTTTGTCTTGATGCTACACTGAGATTAGGTGGCGGCTCTCTGAAAATGAAAGGGCATGGCTCAAATTTTCTTGGGTAAATATTCATCCACCTATTGCAGTCTGCATCTCCACTGCTACAAATATCTCTAATGTACGACTGCGCTGAGAGAAAGAGAAAATTTCACATTAGCATTTCTTCCCCAGAAGAAACTGTCTTCCATTAGCACTGTACAAAGCGTTTTCTAGACAAGAAGGAAAACTGTACCTTTCCCTTCCACTCTGTTCTCCTCAACTTTGCCTTCCAGATTAGTTGCTACCTATGACTGATATCAGGGGAGACGATGCGGAGAAGTGAAAAAATAATTTATATAATATGTTGAGGTATTCTCTTTAAAGTGGCTTTATTAACACGTTTTTTGTTTCTAAAATATGTATTAATTCAATAGTCCACTGAAGTCTGTTTATTTTAACAAGGAGATAACTGTATTTTGCTAACCAGTTAAAAATTGGAATCGTTAGAGGAGGAATAGACAGCCTGAAGAGAGACAGAATTTATGACATGGTCAGTGCTATAGCCTAGTGCTTTTTATATATTTTTTGAGTTAAGGATATCCTATTCTTTTTTTTAAAGACCTCTCTGTATGGCGCACAATAATTTAAAGAACAATTAAGACAAACACAATCAGATTAAAAAGTCTTGGAAACCAAAAAAAAAATCTGACTGAATGTCCTGCAGAAAAGCATAGTATGAAAAATACAGACATAGTATCTTTAAGTAACACTTTATGGAACCAGGAAATAAAAAGACAGATGAAAAACTACTTAAAAACTTTGAATTTGAAGCACAAAGTAGGCAGTGATGGAAAGGTATCAATTAGATGATGTAAAACTGCTAATGGCATGATGGTAAGTGTTCCCTAACTCTCTTCACTTTCTGGTTAACCTGCAAGTGTGCCCAGCAGTGATGTTTCAACACTGCTACAGCAACCCTCCCACCCTATAGTTATGTCTGTGTTATTCAATCTTGCAGAATCACCATCTTCAGGCTCTCACCCTCTCCCTGCAAGACATGACCCAAACATCTCATCTTCCTCTGCTCTGCCTGTCCAAAGAGAATCCATTATAACCCCAGCTGTTGAAAAACCTAGGTATTATTATGTAGTACACAGCAAACCAATGCACACAGGTGTATGTGCACAGTACGTATGTGTTCCTACTGTCTTCTTGAGCACTGCGATCTAACTTGGATGCCAGAAAAAAATATACTACATAATTTTCCTTGGTGATGACCTTCAGAGGTTCTTTTTTCCCCTTGATTGGCACTCATCTCCCTGGGAAATCATTATAATAGACCCCTCTTTCTCTACCTACACTGTCAGGGGCTGCTAAAACTGTACTTCACTTACTCTGCTATACCTCACTGTTGCACTGTAGGTAGCATGGACGATCACCCAGAGTTCTGATGCTGCATTACATCTGGACATCTAGAAAGCAGTTAAAACAGTGATAGACACTGCTTCCTTCATTTTGTTAGGACATTAATAGCACTTTCTCTTTTCCATGTGAAATTCATACCGTTTTCCTTCACTCCCTCGCATGGCAGGTGAAGGCAGGGACTTGGATAAAGCAAAGGTACTTACTTTTGTCTTAGTTACACAGGGTACATTTTATTTTAAAGATACATGCCTAATGTGTGCAGTAAATGTGCTCACATGCAGTTCAAGATTGACTTATCTTTGTTTATATAAGCCTACTTGCCCAACCAGATATATATACAGATATATGTGTGCATAGAAAGGACACACATATAATCTTTTTTAAATGGCTAAATGCTTGCAGATCTCCAGTTCAGTCGGTGCTGCTCTTCTTAAAATGCATGTCACAAAGACAGCCTTTGTTGTTATCATGGCTATTTTGTTGTATTTTGTGTATTTTACCTTTTTCAGTATGTTCAAAGTCTCATAAAGCAAATGTTAGTTCTGATTCATTGTCAAGTACCTGACCATTGCTGATGGCAAAAACTTTATAATGGAATTTCTCATTTCAGTGCATCAGCAACAGTTTGAACTTGCATAATAAATAACTTAAGAATCTACCTTGAAAACTTAACCTTGGCTAAAATGTTTAGCTTTCAAGTTGTGCTCAGCCTTGAGTCTTCTATGAAGAGAAGGAAAGCACACCCTTAACTCACTTGAGGGCTTGATCCAATTCCAAAGACAAACTGAACACTGCACCTCTACAAAGACAAGCAAATATTCTGGATGAGATTGAGCTGAATTAACTTATTTTACTCAAAAATCCACCTAATTGCCATCTTCCTTTCACTGGTCCAACTCCAGTTCAGACCTTACATAGTTTCATCTACTTCAGCCAAATTCCCCCTGCTCCAAGCTGAGTGTGTCAAGAAATCACACAGAGCACAGCTGCATCCTCTGCTAAGGGTGATACTCATCCTTGTCTTAATGGGAGCCCTGGGAATCATTTTGGGGAGGTGAGGCTGCCAATGTGAAGACCCACAAGTCTACATCTTCCCACATTCTTTCTGTTCCAGCTTGACCAAAATTATCACAGTCCAGCTTTTACTTAAAAACTTGCAACCAGACACAGTTTCATATGCATCATCTCTACCTTAGTAAAACAGTCAGACTGAATTCAGTTATTAGCAATCACAGTGTTTCTGGGAAGTGTTCTACTCTAAATCAGATGGCAGTTTCTGTGATCAGAAACATCAGGGTATTCCTCTTTCCTGACTCTTGGAGGTATGGGATGTGGAAAGGATACGGACACAGTTTAATGGGAGCTACCAGAAAATCTAAAAGTATTCTCTACTTATATATCAAAAACCCACTTCATAAATTTAGGACCTTTTCCTTCTCATCTTTCTAATGTAAATGAAAAGATAAATAACTTGAATTCACAAAGTTGTCCAACAATTTACAAACCAAATGCATCCAAAAAACCCCCACCATGTCCACTGCCCAAAACATCACCAGCTACTAACCAACAGAACTGTTTCTCTCACCTTTACTCATGTTGAGTAACACACCCAAATGAGACCCCATGGAAGAGTCAACTCCATGTGAGATTTGAAGGATCAGAGTCCAAGTAGCAAAACATATTTAAATGGACTAAGTTAATCTTCAGGTTAATTAATGCCATTCTAGGTTTATTCCAGCAATATTTCATTCTAGTTCATCCTAGGACTATTCTATTTCCCCTAAGAACCTTAATATTTTTGGGTTATTTTTACTATGAAATTTCAGTCTCCCAGTGGCCTGGTATTAATTACTTTGATAGAGTTAAATCTTAATTTGCACTGGTGACTACTTTTTGTGAGCATAAACACTAGAACATTTTGATAAAATTAAAACTATCATTGCCTTGTGAGCTGGTAAGATTTAACAAGTACAAACAATACTGCCAAAGAGAATTAATGCCTTTTTTCTATTAGATTTAATAAAATGGTATCTTTATCTGTAGGTTTTTACTTTGTTATCTTTATTTTTTTTACTTTTGGTGTATTTTTAACTGCAGTTGCAGACCTTCCTAAATGTTAAAAACCACAAGGAAAAAAAAACCAGGAAGCACTCCAGATACATCTCCAGTAGCATAAGACTTGTTCCTTCCACCCCAATCCCCTTATAATTGGTTTTGATGTTCAATATAAGGGATAAATGAGTGCCCCTCTCCTGCTTGCTCACAGTATGCCACAAAACCCTGAAAGGGTTAATTGGCATTTTAAGAAAAGGTAATTGTAAAGCATATCTGCTGGGGTTATCCCCAGAATTGGGGGGGTGGTGCATAGGTCTCCCACCCACTGGAGCATCTCACATCTTGAAGAGCATGCTGAAGACAAAAGCAGTCCTACTGCTGTTTCTTGATTTTCACTTTCAGCTCTAACTGCTAACCCCCAATGTGCTCTTTTGAGTTTACTATATCAAGCTAGTACTTACAGCAAAGTATATGTACTGTGTCTTGACTGTAAAATTATACTGACATTGTAAGCATAAATATAAATCTCTGTGTGTGTGTTTGAATCATACATAATTTACTGCTGGATTTATTCACTGCAGAGGAGCACACTGAACTGGAGTGGGTGCTCTAGGAAAAACTGGATGGAGAGACTGGCTGTACTTTTATATTTTTTAAATAAACCAAACATTTCACTGAGTAAAATATATAAGCTGGCATATAAAAAGAAATGTGGTTTTAAGTAAGTGAAAAGTCGAACTGAATCTGAGCAAGGTCATGGGTGGCCATTTTCTTACTATATCAAACTCTCTGCCAGTTGTTTGTAGATGCTCGTAACATTTTTATCCTCTGAAAATATATATTTCATGTTCACTTTTGCCAATTGAAACTTTTCCACAATGTTCTTCTAATGCATTCCAGTGAATAAAGAAAAGGCATATACACCCAAACACAAAGGAGACACTTCTAGCTTTGAACTGACAAATACCCAAGAGCTAACACCAATTTGGGGGGTTTATTCAAGATTTTCTGGGCACATGAGTTCATTTCCATATCACTTTTCCTGCAAACTTGGCTTTAGGTGTTCAGTTTGCAAGAGGCAGAATTACTGTGTGTTGGTTTTTATAATGTCATCCATCACAGTGTAAAATAAGGGCTGGATTCATTAATCTTTACAATCAGCAATTCTTCCCTTCCTGCCCTGTTCCCACTCAGATTATACTCGTAAGGTGCAAATTGTAGAAATGCTTACTGTAAGGAGGATGGCAGAATATTTTCTACTCACGTTCTGGATTAAATTCACCACCTTGAAGAAAATTTTCTCTGAAATCCATGGAACTATTTGTTTAGGTATATGACAGTGAAGGAAGGCTGCATACCTATTCATTAGTATTTCAAATCTTTAGCATGAGTTTCATTAAAAAACATCCCCAAAACTGTTCCAACCCTCTGTTCTAACCTCTATCTGTATCTCCTCACTTTCTGAAACCACCCCACTCTTCAGCAATAGCTCTAATTTATAGAAAGCACGGCAGCTGGTTTTGAGCAGAATATTTTTTTTAAATCAGAGGTGCTCTTAATTACATTGCATCACATCCTGCAACACCTTTGCAGTTAGACAACTAATTTTTAGTACTGGTGTTTTTCAGTGTGAATTTAATGCAGTCCTACCAAGAGGTTGGTCTTGCTTATTGCACATCATCATATGAACATGGAAAGCATGCTGGTCTAACAACTTCTACATTAGGAAACAGCATCTAAAACCTCTTTTGCTAAAGCACTTAGAGAACATCAGAAGTTTCATACATGCAACTGAGAGTTATAACTGATACTCAAATTTGCTGGCCAGCGAAGTTTTTATCTATACATGTTCGGAGCAAAACACCTCTCCCAAGTAGGAAATTCTAGGAAATGCTGAGCCTGGCAACTCTCAGACAGCGTAAGCATTTGTTTTGTCACATATTAAAGGCTAGCGGCATTTTTCAGAATATTGGCCTTTTTTTTCCTAGACTGCCATTAATATTTAAGAGGAAGTTCATGCTTCTGTATTTTTGAGGAGCAGCTGAGGGAGCTAAGGGGCTCAGCCTGGAGAAAAGGAAGCTCAATAGGGACCTTCTTTGCTCTGTACAACTCCCTGAAAGGAAGGTAGGGTCAGTCTCTTCTCCCATGTAACAAGGGACAGAAAAAGAGGAAATTACCACAAGTTCTGCCAGGTGAGGTTTAGATTGGATATTATGAAGAATTTCTTCACCAAAAGAGGTGTCAAGCACTGGCACAGGCTGCCCAGGGAAGTGGTGGAATCACAGACATGTAGATTTGGCACTTAAGGACAGGGTTTAGTGGTGGGTTTGGCAGTGCTGTGTTAATGGTAGGACTTGATGATCTTGGAGGTCTTTTCCAACCTAAATAAATCTATGATTCCTCTCAACTCTAAGTACAAATTAGCTGCATGCACCTTCAGAATATATTTCTTCCAATATATTTCTACCTCTTTAATGGGGTATTCACTCAAGAGTCCCAGTGAAATTCTTGTCATTGTTGAGCTCGTCTCCTAGATCCTCTCCTATTTGCTTTCTGCATTTTCACTTCTTCGTGAAGATGCTTAATGCAGTATAATTGAAACAATTTTATTGTCTCCAGCCATCCGTTCTACTATTTCAGTGGCAGAAAATACTGGTCAATTTGACAAGTTAATATGACTTTAGTGGTCATTTGAACTCCTTTAAGCCACTGGGTGCTGAAATTACTTGTCAGATTCCTACACCTGCAAACTGAATATAACTTGTCCATGAGAAAAGGAGGGGGAAATTATTTTCCACCAAAAACATTTACTGAGAGTGATAATTGGAAGTTTTACTAATTGATAGGGCATTGACTATTCCTACAACAGTTCTGAACCACTTGAGAGCAATATTTGGTACTCTTAGCTGGAGCTCTGATAATACCTTCAGACTACCTTTTCTTTTTCCCCCAGGGCTGGGTCATTAAAGAGAGAATGGGTTTCACAGCCATTTCATCATTTGTTATAGATCATTTTTTGTAATCTAATTTATCTACTAATGGGATGCCTATTGTTCAGCATCCAGTTCAAGTTTACACTTGATCTTACTGCTTAGACTGTATAACTCTAAGTGGATATGTACAGTTAATATTGGAGCAACTGCCAAAAGAAAGAGAGAGAACATTTCTTCCTCCCACCCACCCTCTTTAAGCATACCTAATTTGCTTTAAAACCAATTTGCACAGATACAATTAAACAAAATCCCAAGTTTTGGGTTTGTTTAGTGTGGGGTTTTTTGGTTTGTTTTTTTTTTAGTTCTGTTTCTGTGTATAACAACATAACAAACATATAAACATAGGTTATAACTTTACATGATCTTTCAAACTGCCAAACAAACAAAATATTATGTAACTATAAGAATTATATGTAGAATTTGAACCTGTTCCCCTAGAAGTCAATGGCATTCCAATTAAATCAGCTAGACCCCACCATATTTCCACTCGAGCTCTATTTTTTTCAGATTATATGTTACCCTATATAGATTATACCATACACTCTCATAACATCAATAATGGTTCCCTTAACTTCCAGCCACAACTACCAGAGAGGTACTGTGGTGAGCTCCTGCCAAGAGGTCACCCTGGGAAGCTTCTGATAAATCAGTGGGAGCTTTAGGGACTGGTTTTCTTCCTCCCAAGAATAAATGCAAACAGTGTCACTGTCTGGACACTTCTGCTTCAAGACTAATTCATCAGTGTCCTCAGAAATTCCATTCTGGTCCAGCCTAGTGGACTTGTTCCCCTCGATTCCTTGCATTTCAGTGCCTGTTCTTTAGAAACTGTTCAACAGGAGAGTACAGGTAGTGTTAACCTAACACAGGTTTCTCTGTGTCATTCACACTGTGGTGGGAGTCACTTTCCAAATCACAAGAACTTGCTAATTTTAATGGGATCCACGTAATAAAACATCCCACTTTGGAAACTTCCCACCTTTGTGCCTTTAAACATAACCTTCGAGGACGCATTTAGTAACACTATAATCTTGTTATAGGGATAATACTCTTTTTTTTTTTTAACAGTGATTAGCAGACTCTCCTAATAACACCATCAGTTTTTCTTTACAATGCCAACACAATTACTGCTCCAAAGAAAGGCTAGATGTCAGAAAACGTAAGCTAGCTGCTCTTCCTAAAAAACACACATCTAAATTCTTCTGCTAGCCCGGTTTCCTACGGATTTCTGTCCTTTAGCCCTTGCTCTTCTCTATCCTCACCATACGCTCTGTTCAGGAAGCACAAGGAGATGCTGCAGCCCGCCAGCTGTTCCCAAAGCCAGCATGGAAGGGTTGAGTCCTGCCCACTTTCCCCTCTGTGGGGGCACTCATTTGGCTTTCTCTCCTCTACCAGTTTTAACCAAACTTAGAAGAACTTCATTATCACCGACATTTCTGCCCTTCTGTCAAATTCAGTTGAGAAATGCAACTGCACTAGGAGGGGGCTGACAGGTAAAGCAAATGATCGTGTAAAGCCTGATTTCTGTACGTCCTAAAGGATGCCATAAAAATCTATGGAATGTCTGAAGCCCCATGTTAGAAATACTGCGAGCTACACGATATGAGTTAATGCTTCGTTTGTATACGGGTGTGTATTTAAAGATAATTAATATTAGCTGTGACTTTTGAGACTGGTATTAACACAGTCTCCCTTTGTAGTGGCTACAGTTTTGTAAATGCAAATAATTTTTAGTTCAGTTTTGCATTTTTAATTATGAGCAGAGAGAGTTTCTTTGGTATTTAACTGCCTAACCATGACTCAGGGTAGACACACACATTTGTGGCATTAATTGTGACTGGGATTTGCAGGTGTAACGAAATCAAAGTGGATTTTTTTTTTAAATTAACCCCCAAGTGAATCTTGAACAGAAGTACTTGAGATTCATGGGCCCAGATTTATTTTTTAAAGCTTTGACCAAGAGATTTCTATTAGTTGAACTAAGGTAGTATATGTAAGATTAATATGAACTCACAGTGTTGTGAACGCTCACTGTATATTATTGGAGGGGAGGAGATATACTGTGATATTAAAAAAAAACATTATTTCGAGGTAGGCATGCCAAAAGCAGTTCTCTGGAACAGAAGGTGGCCTAATTATTAAAAGAAATGGCTTCCATCTCTGTGATGGTCTGACTGTTTGTGGATAAAATCCTACAACTGTGAAGGGCCTCATGCACTGCAAAAAAAAAAAAAAAAAAAAAAAAAAAAAAAGAGAGAGAGAGAGAGAAAAAAATCAAAGTGTTCAGCAGCCATACATCAGAGAGACTATACAAGAAGGGTATCGTATTTTTAGAGACCCCAGAATTCCTGAGCAAAGTGGTAGTTAGTACCAGGTCTACATCAAAAGAAAACAACATTCTGTGTCATCGCTGGCCTCCTCTGTGATGTTTTGCCCTCAGCTTCATAATACTCAAAAAGTCATGGTTGAAAAAGACAGACTGTCCCTTTAAAATTAGATCATCCCTTTTATTAATATGCAGAATGAGTTGTCAATTGACCAAGCAACAAATGTACATCCTCATATCCTCATTTTCACTTCTATCTATGAATATTTTAAAACCCTAATGTGTGCTTGGCCATTTGGGTTTTAAGCAAAGACTTATCACAGTGTAAAACCCCTCATTTTTATCCCTTAGCTGAGGGCTTCTTTTTCCCTTTTCCAGGGTGTCATTAAAAATCTGATGCCAAGAGCTGGGACTTGGCAGGGATTGCGATATAATTTGCAATCTGCAGTGTTTGCTGGCTAGCCCCCACCTGCCCCCCTCTTTTTTTTTTTTCCTTTTTTTTTTCCTTTTTTTTTTTAACCAGCCTGCCTGCTAGAGTCAATAGGGGGCATCCCTCATCTGTCTAAAAGAAAAATAGCAGCATACTAATTAGAATTCTATTTGCCAGAAGCCTCGGAGTTGCTGTGCTTATAGATTTCAAGCTTCTTTTGTTTGAATTAAATTGCCAACTTTTCCGCCCCCCCTCCTCCCTTCCCTTCTTTGCACTAGGCATGAGAGAGCGGGTGCCTTATTTGATTGAAAGAGGGGAAGGGGGATGGGGAAAAGGAAAGCCTTAGCTATGGAAATGCTGAGGAAATGTCAGGGTTGTGTTTAAAAATGCCTGGTATGCTTTTCAATGCCTGACTCCTGTCTTTCTAGCAGGGTTGTGGAGGGGAGGAAAGGGGGCCTGGCATTAAGCGCAGGCACTCTGCCCCTTCTCCCTGACACTGAAATTCTGGGGGAAAGCTTGACATGCTTTTCCCCAGCTCAAAGCCAGATGGTTCAAGCTTGGATAAAACCTTGGGATGAGATCACAAAGCTTGTTCATAACAGAACACACAACATCTCTGTTTTTCTGTTAATACCTCCTTTTGTACACGTTGTGTGGGGTGAGGGAGGGGCCAGGGGATATGTCATAAATCCAAAGGAAAATGTCATATTTAACATTAATTTGTTTTCATAACCCCGTGAAAGAATTCAAGCTTGCCCCATTAAAATGTCATAATTAACCGTCGAGAAGTTTTATTACAAATAATTTTTTAATTTCACGAACAACTAACCGGAAGGCACAGCACGAAGTTTTTCACCGCCCTTAAGCATCTGAACACATAGATAAATTTTTTTTTTTTTTTTTTTTTAACGTGCCAAGAGTTTCACTGCAAGCTCCAAGCACGGCCACATTTATGCAACTTCCTAAGTTTAAGTGATTAAATAATATTAAGCCTGGGCTCAGTTTCTATCACCGCGAATGACGCCCATGCACAATACGGCCATTGACTCCCGCCATTGACAGTCAAGTCTCATGCACTGATTCACAACCGGGGATAAGAGAATCATGGGGACAGAATAATGCATTCCATGATCTTCATATTCCTCATAACGACGGAACACGCTCGCGAAGGAATAAGAATTCTTTTCAAATGCATTAATCAGTCAAATTTACTTGACGTTTTCATGGATTTGCTTTCTCCTCACAGATTCTTAACAGAGCTCACCTACGGGTGCTCTCGGATGGCACTGCTGCTGTTCCCTACCCAGAAGACATTATATTCCTTACTTGACTTCTGGCACAAATACTGCAGAAATACCTAAAATACGGCATATTTAGAATTTTTGTGCATATCAGCTTAAAGCTTCCTTTCCTTACTGTTTATTCACCCCAGTGCAATTTTTTTTTTTCATAAATGCCCACAAAACAGCAACATATTTTGGACAGAAGTATGAACATGTAAAAAGGAAATTAAGGCTAATTCAAAGTTTGTCTTATTTGTCTGACAGTACTTAAAATTAGGAATTTGTAACGCCTAGTTATTCTACTCCTGAAAAATTTGACCCTCAAATTTGGTGTAAAAATAATATTGAGATATACCATCATGTTTGACATAAATATTGTTGTGTGGGGTTTTTTTGTTTTGAACTGTGAAACCTTTAAGAATAAATGATGTTCTAATTTTTTTGACAGAATTCAGGGTCATGCCTGAAATACTAGCTTTTCCTTTAAAAGAAAAAATCATATATCCTTTATGATAGTATATTTCATTTTGTCTTACTAGATGCTGTGATTATTTTTGCATACTCCTTCAAAATAAATTTCCTGAAAAAAAACCCACAGAACTAAAGTACCAGCTAACCACTGCATTTTTATGTATTCATTAAAGATAAGATCTTAAAGGAAAGAGGGAAATACGGACATTAGTAACTCTTACATATACTCCTCGGTGCTATTATATTTTAATTAGCACAGTTTGCAGGCTGTAACCTTTCCTAGGCCTACATGATGCATGAATATTTTATTTGCATTACTATAAAGTAAAAATAATTTGATTATCATTCGTACTATTTATGATTACATGTTTCTAGACACGCACATAGCCTCTATTCATGGAGGACTTTAACATTCTTAAATAGCATAGAGTGCTGACAAGCAAAGTATTGATGTTTACAGTATCATGCAAACCCCGAAGCCAACCATGCTCACATCCCTTTGAATTACTTTTCCAATTCGAAGCCTCTGAGAACCCAGTCCTCCTTTATCTCTTCTCGTTATAAAAAGTGGCAGGAGGCAGAGTGGCAGAATGACCCACAAGATGGCACCTGTCACCAGTGGGATTTCTTCTGCCTTCTGCAGGCCAAATTTTGTTTGAACTCACTATGGCCTCTGTCATATCCTCATTTTCCCTTCCACTCTTGCCTCTCCTCCTTAATCCCCTCCATGCAGGCTCAGGCTCTGTTTACCCAGCTTCCGAAACCTTTTTTCTGCAAGAAGCCAAAGTAAAACTTTATTGAAAGAAGGGCTCAGGATTAAGAGGCAAAGCCCGGTGAGGAGGAAGCCGGGCACACCACCTGCCGCCTTCGCCCAGCTTTGCTTAAAGACAGTTTCTCCTAAACACCATTACCAGGCTCATTCTTATAGATGTGCATCTGAAATACATGATTACTTTAGGTCTCAAAGGTGAGGGAGCTGATTAGCTCTCTAATGAAGCCTTTTGTTATTACTTACAGACAAAGTACATCACACAGATGGAACGTACCAGAAGACCGCTTCCTTATGTCGGGCCAGACATATTTTAACTGGTAAGATCATCCAGAGCAATGAGGTGAAGCGGCTTCTATAAACACAGAATTAGTGGAATTTTTAAAAAACAGACTAAAGGTAGGCAGAAAACAACAGAAAACAACAAACAAGCACCCTAAAATCATTAGGCCTAAAGCCTCAAAGATGAAGCTGATAATTCATCTGCTGAAACTGATAATTCTTCTGCTAAAACTGGTAATTCATCTGCTACTCGAGTCATTTTGTACTTTGTCCAAAATTAGGTGGGGCCACATTCACTACCTGCCTGTAGAGTTATAGTTGCCTAATCATAAGAGTTATAGTCAGTCTACAAAGAAGATGGTGATGGACATCCCTCTAATCTTTGACTACAGACAGGGCCAAACAGAAACACAACATGCACACAAAAACCTTCAAGCTGCAGGTCACTCTATCACTTAATTTTACCAAGTGCAACAGAGAATTGTTCTTCCACACAAAATAATGAAGCAGAACTGGGACCTACACAGAGCCTGGAGCACTAAGCAGCTCTTCTCTTGGGGCGACGCCACACTGGCTGTTGGTTTCTTCCATTAATGACTTTGTGGCTTGGAAAGGGAAAATATCTTACAACCTGTTCCTAATCATCCTCATTCCTCCTTCTATTAACGTGAAAAAAATGCACCTAATTACACTAAAGCATAGAGTCTTTCAGTAGACACCAGTAAGGGCAGGAAGGAAGAATGGTTCACAGTTTTCCCATTTCCTAATGAAAGATGGCACAAGGCTTGAGTCTTACCTAGGGAAACATCTGAAGTCATCTCCTACTTTCATCAAACCCATTGAAGAAATTCTTGTTTACATGTTATTTTATACCAAGACAAAATTATTAGAAACAATGCAGCTACATATTGATAGTAGTTAATCACAGTGCTAAAAATAACTATTACTATTGTGTAACCTATAAAATATTAACCCAGTGATTAAGGATACCCTTTCAATAACTGTCTACAATTAACACAAAGAGCAGATATTGCATTTCTGTACCCCATAAGCTGCTCTTGCTACTACACCAGAAATAATTCTCACTTTTACTGAAATTCATGAAAATCTGAAAATCAATGCAGATTCCAAGATGCCACCTTCATTTCAGTGCCTCCTTCATACACAACTGAGAGATAATCAAGAGGTGTTTGCAAAAAAATAAAATTAAATTAAAAAATAATTTAAAAAAATACACAACCCCCCCCCATCAACAGTCTTCTTTTGAAGTGGAGAATGTGGACTTATAAAACTAAGTGGGCTTATGAGCCATGCCAATTTGCCTTGAGTTTTTGGGGAAAGGGGATTTTGTTTTGACCTTTTCGATTTTTCATTTTGAAGTGACTTCTATTTCAGGCTTTTTCTGGTAAATTATGAAATCAAGCAAGTCCAACCCAGAATGAACCATTTTGATCAATCTGAAAGGCAGCTTTTTTTTTTTTTGAGACTTTTCCTCTGCCAAGAATTTGAAAATGTCACATTTCATTCCAGGATGAACAGAAGCCAGATTTCGAACTCTCCAAATCCTCTCCAAAATTAATTTTCCTCAAAGACTGCAGGGTGGCTTAAGATAGTGGTCAGCAATTACAGATAACACGTGGGTGGATTTTAATAGCATTAGCATGGCAGGGGCAAGGGCGGGATCGCAGAGTCAGAGCATCTTGAGGGAAGACTTGAAGCTCTCCCAGCTCCTGGCTCTCAGTGAATCCCAAGCTCCAGTGCCTCACTTTTGAAGCAAGATATAGACGCCGAAGCGAACGCCAGCATTTCCTAGCTCCCACTGAGTTTCTATCAATATTCTTAAACTTTAAAAAAGAAAAATACAATCTGGTGTAACAGCCTTAGAAGACTGCTGACTATTGCTACAAGAACCTCTCTACAACTGGAGCCTATATAGGGATATAAATCCAAAAGCTGACCTGTAGCTTTTCACCCAGCCGAGGAAGCTATTAAATTCTTGCTGATTTAAGTTACTCTCCAGTCAGTAACGTGTCACCATTTCTTGAAAAGAGAAAAAAAATAATCTCCCAATGTCCCCACGAAGGGCAGTTCCTAAGGATTGTGATTTTTGCCACAGCCCTATTTAGGAAAACTTGGAAGTCATGAGGCTAGATCTGCGCTGAACAACAACTCGGTGGCATCAAGGCATCGCTGTTTCTCTTGTGGCACTGCACAGGAACATCTTACCCTGCCACAGACCTTCTCTGAACTATTCTGGCATAGGTAACAGCACCACTTAGGTGGAAATATCCTCATAAAGGTCACACAACCACCAAGTCAGGCATGAAAAACAACATGGCAGCCTTTTTTTTACTGTATTCCACAGCCATCCAACCAGACCCAAACACCACTTTCTTCTCAACGGGCCAAAACCATCCCACCACCTCCCACTGCACACAGGACAGTCTCCTTCCCATCCACATCATGGGTGGTGGGGCTTGCAGAGGGCAAAGAGCTCACTGCTGGGCTTTGCACAAGTTGCCTGTACTTTACAATAAAACAAGATAAATTCTTTGTATGTCAAGGACAGATATCATTCATGCTTTTTTATCACTGTTGTTTCACAAGCTCTGTTGCTTCTGCCACATCATCCTGCTCACTGGGAGTCATATTTAAGGTCAACCAGTATTCGTTAGTCCTGCCCAGAGTAAAAATTTCCCCCTTACACTGAAAATGACAGGCCTGTAAAACAAACCATGAAGGGAAAAAAGCCATTCATTATTTATGAAAAAGCAAAACGACAGGGTTGTCTTTTCTTGCATTACACAAATCCAGTATGAAAACTCTAACCTGTATACTATTATAAAAGCTCTGTCCCCTGTAATATCTCTTTGTTTTTGTAATTATTTTAGGCTTTCCACTCAGGAGCAATAAAAAGAGCTTATATTTTCCCAGCACTCAGATGAAACAACTTTGAAATCATGCCTTGTACTTTTCTTTAGTATAATTAATCTCAAGATGTCACTCCCCCACCCGCTATGATAGTCTCTGGAGTGGAATGGGGGGCACAGAGAGAATGATATTTTGGTTTTCAGCCCAGTTAACCACTCTTTCTCCAAAACTAGATCAGAAAAATCAAACAAAACCTGCAAGAGATAATCCCCCACCAATAAATTTATCAAGAGTGAATTTTCTGCAGGCTTGCTAAACTGTCATAAAGGGGAGGAGGTAGAGATCAAATATACTGTTGAGTAAGGAAACAGAGAGCACAAACTTTGTCCTCAGCTCGGGGACAATGATGCTCAAAGATTAACCCACCCTCTCAATTAACACCTCACATGAAAATCCCAGCAAGGTCATGGGATCTGTGCTGCAACTCGGTCAATCAGCATTGCCTGCCTCCATACAAACCAAGATCGAATGCAGAATTAACACTGGTCCCCCAAGCCCTCGCTCACAGACTCACGTCAGATTAAGCCCTTGCATGGAGGAGATATGAAAAGCATTTCTAATTAGGGTCTGAGGTTACTGGTTAAAATGCAGTCGAGCAGTCTACCAACCATTCTTCTCCCCCTTTTTTTTTATAATTTTAATTAAACTCAGATACTATTTAATTCCTACCTGCATATATTTAGTACTACTTGAATGCAAACCTGATAAAGAATACTCCTGATCCCCACTTAGCTGCCACAAGCACTTATTAAAAGGAGGGTGACTGTCTTCAAGATCTTCCATGGGTCCCTTTGCAATAATTACTTTTTCTATCAAATGAAAAGCATAATATTTTCCCGTAAATAGATTTTTTTCCTTATGAAACCTTGACTTCCCTACTCTTGTGACGAAATTATAATTATAACCTCAGTGCAGCGGTTAGTTACCATCATTCCAGTCCATGAGGAGGCTTTTTTTCTGTATATGCTCTGCTCTTGTTATTCCATTGCTTATAGGATTCTTCAGACGTACATTTGAGGACATTTTGCACCCGTTTATTGTCACAGAAGCATTGCTGTACATCCTGTGTTTTGGGGAATGGGAGAGAGGGGACTTAGCACCAGCCGGATCCTGTTAAATTATTTGTAATTCTAGGGCACTCCACAACATTTCTGCCATTGTGTGATTAGCAATCTAGATCTCTCCATAACAATTTTTAATATCTACCATGACCCTGGAAGCCTTAATGCTACATCTACAGCATACTAAAGCCTTGTGACTTCAAATTATAGCCCTGAATAATTCAGGAATTGTAACGGTAGCTCAGTACTTATTAAAGCACTGGGAAAACTTTGGGATTCTCATATCTACAGGCTCTTCATTATTATTCTGATTATAAAGATGTTTTAATATATGCTGTTGCTATTCTTACACATTACCACAATACCATTTGTGAGGAATCCATAAGTGATCCAACTCCCGTATCAAGCAGTTACACCTCAGAGTATCAAGGGATGCAGTAAAATGAAGTTTCCTTTTTTTTACTAGGAAGATGGGAATTACCTAATAATCTATACATTAAATTTTAAAATCCAAAATTATGCCTTAGACAGCATAAGAAAAATCTACCAAACTTATATGAGCAAAACAAAATCACGTGTGTATAGAACAACTCAGGTTTTTCCCTGATACCACAAATAGGGACAAAATTAATGTAAGTAACTAGTTTAATAACATATTAAACACATTCTGTCTTCTGTGCTAATCCCAAGTAAGCAGCTATAATAAGCCTTAGTGACAAGGAGGATCTAATGAAGAGCTGAATTTTTCATAGAGGTTTTATTAGGTTCATCAGCCTCCTCAAAAGTCTAGGCCTTCAGTCCCGACAGCTCTGAAATCTGGAAGAGATTATCTTCAATTTACTGAGAATAAACATCTCATTTCCACAAGGAAAATTCCATTTGATGACAAAATTCGTTCATGTCCTAAACTTTGAAACCCTGCCACTGGATGTCATACTTGAGTAGCTTTGGGTAAATGAAAGAATTATTAAAAGTTTCAATAATAATGATGAAAAAAAATACATAAGGCATTTTTAGTGTGAGAGTAATCTATAGCACAGAAAGCATCCAAAATAAAATTTTGGCAAATTTTATTAATCAGCTGCTTTCCCAAGCTGTTGAAGGACTGCCATTACTTTCTGGACAGTCAGGAACTTGCACTTTTGTTTTGACTGTCCTCATCTGACTGCCCCACACTGACTATGACTTAGTTAATGGTTTACCAGAGGAGATATCCCACACTATTAAAAGGAGTCCTCCAGATTAATTTATAATTCAAAGCATCCTCTCCTCAAAACTTTGTCGAATATCAGATGTGTTGAGGGGGAAAGTAGTCATAGACTGTCTCATTTAATAAAGTGGGTCGAACCAAAAAAGAAATCCTAGTGCAATCACTGCTTATGCTCCCAGGTTTAAAGCAGGTGATAAGGTTTTATTTACAATCACACTCATAATATCTGGTGTGAAGCAGATGATAAGGTTTTATTATTGCTGCTTACTTCTGAAAGAAATTACTTCCCACGTGTGTAAAGCTGTACCTTAGAGGAGACTCGGGCTGAGTAGGAAACCTGGAAATCCAGGAGGAGGAGGACAAAAAGTTCCACAATGTTATACCTTTAGTGGGAGGAGGTAAAAGCTGCCTGAGCCCCATCTTCATGGGAAAACAGACACCGGGCTGTGATGTGTGGGTGCCTCAGTGCCCTGCAGCACCGCAAGAAGGGGATCACATCCCCAAAAATTATGCTCAGCCACCAGGTTACGTGAAGTTTAACCTAAAATCAATGCCAGGGTGATAGTCATGCACACAACACGCAGGCTGGATCTTTGGTTTTCCCTTAATTCCAGTTTACAAATTAAGCAAATGAAATTGCCTGGTTTGTACATCCATCAACTGCTCCCAGGCAGATGACACTGTCACTCTTCCCTACCACATCAGTGGAACAAGCTTCTCAACATTGATAGGAATTGTAGAGAACTCTCTTTTGTCCATCCAATACAATTTTATATTTAGGAAATATCTTCCCCCATCCTTCACAGATATAACCTGGTTTGGTGGCTGGGGGGTGGTGTTTTAATTACTTTTTTAAACTAAAGTTTAGTAGCTTCATTACTTAATTATCCTTTAAGCTTCAGAAGGTGTGGAGGTGTTCTGGAATAAATGTACATTAAATGTTCTTTAAAAAATTACTAAAAAAAAAACCTGAATGGAAACTATATCTTTTGATACTCTTTTAATGCAACAGTTAAGAGAAATACTGAAAAATCTGCAAAAACACTTAAAAATAGGAAAAATGCATTCTTGTTTATTCCCATAGTGAAAGGGAGGCAATGACTATCCTCAGCTCCAGTGATTTTCTGTTCCTGAAAGGTACCACAAAATCCACTGAATGTTGCAAACCAAGGCAATGGGAACAGAAGGCACAACAAGCATCCTAGGGAACTCCCCAAAATCCTTCAGGATTAAGGATACAGACAACATAGAGGGGCCTGTGTTTCACTTCTAGAGCATTTACTCTTAGAGTAAGTATGTCCTGATCCGAAACAGACTGAAACAGTCGCTTACTACAGAACAATGATGCCACTATTTTCAAATAATGGCAACAAACTTAAACCTGCAAAACTCTATTACAGACAGGAGAGGAATAAATGGAAAATTAACCATGATGGAAACAACAAACAAAGAATACCTCCTGACAAAAGAGTTTGCAATCTTAAATGCACAATCATTTTTAGTAAGATGTGTTGTGTCACTATCATTTATCCTCAAATTACACCTGCCCCTTGCTTTTACTAATTCAGTTTAGCATGCAAAGGCACTGCTTGCCCCTACATACATTAGAAGAGCTCCTGTTTAGGTTAATAGGAAAAAAAACTTGTACCTAAAAGAGTAAAAAACTTCAGAATACATTATTCTTTTCTAAAGCTCATCTCTCCCATTCAGCAAACTAGTGTTCTTTTCATTTAATCTACTCGGGTAAAAATAACCATTAAATATCACCTAAGTATCACTTAAATTCTATTTTGGGGATTTATGACCAGGATTAGCTTTGTGTCAGCTTTGTGTCACCTCTTAGTACAGGGTTGAATGACAGAAATTCATTTAACCACAGTTTGAATCCCATTTCTTCCCTACCTCTGGATTCATGTACATTTTTCTTTCTAACATATATTGATCCTGGAAACCCAAAGCCACTTTTTAACACTTTATTAAACACAATATATACAAAGTAACATATTGAAAGTATAATAATGAGGCCATTGGTAATATAATAATGATAGTTGAAGCTCTATCAAATATGTAATTAATATTTTAATTATATACCTCATATATCTGCGCCCCACTGTGAAAAATAACCGGGTCTAGCAATTTTCATGGACGATGACAAGATTACTATTACTAATGGTCTGAGGTACAAGTGTTTATTTTTAACATTATTAACGGTACTAATTATGATGAATATGATTATTTAGAGTCATTATGTGGTAGAAGAGTTTGATGATCCACTCAGGTGCCTAGAATTTAACATTCTCCATCTACCATCTATGGAAATTAATGACATAGCTTAACACTGTTGTTATCGTACTCACTGCCAAGAAAATTGCTTTTAAAGAAGAAAAAAGCAAAAGATCACCCAAGTGTGCTGCCCATTTCTTTATTGCCCTGCAAACGTTCGTGTTTGCAAATCAGTAAGAAAGCCTGATAATAAGATGTTTCACACTGGAAAAAATGAGACAGTGACTTTTACAGATGAAGGGACAGGTTCCATGAGCCCTTCTCTGTACAGGAGTATTATTTTCATTATTGTAGGGCTTGGAATCAGAGCCCTTGGGCGAGGTACCAGACATCCAAAAAACCTTACATAGGCACGACAGACAAAGGAGTATTTTGTAAAGCCCAAATCACAGATGGAAGCTTACACCACAAAAATCTAAGAGGCCTAAGACCATATAGATTATATCACTCCAAGTATCTTTATGGCATCTCACCTGTGACCATGGGCATGCTTTACCTCCTGCACAGTCTGTCCAGCTCAGCATCTTCACAGGTGTTTCACACATGGTGATGTGGCTTTTATGTATTGGGGCAGACAAGGTGCCACGTGAGCTCAAGGACACACTGCAACTGTGCTTGCAGGCTCACAGGTAGGAAAAAACTCATTTGGTTGGCAACCATGGGCTTGTTATTGGCAGAAAGTGCTGATAGAGACACAAAGGCTGTGGTGGAGACAGGCACAGAACACACATCTCCAAAAACCAGAGTCTCAGGCTCGGCACAAGGCCACCACAACACTTTCTCTAGAATCAATGTGCTCCCCACATCCCACGGCACAGCCTCACAGGGCCCAACTAAACAGTGTCTCGATGAGGAAAATGTATATATAATTTTGCCATCGATTCTGAAGGAAGTCAATGCTTAACCCTCTGCAGAACTCAGCCCTGCCAAACAGCTCCCTCAGATCCCAGGGATTGCTGACGCTTTAACTGCCCACTGACAATAAACAACTGCCACCTCCGCAGCGCGATTCCCCGTGGCATGCAGGAGAGAGAGAGAGGGCAGAATCATTAACTAGTTAAATCTGATAAATACAGACTCTCAGCAAAAGGAGGAAGAAAATGGACCATTCTCACTTTGTAATGCATTTCCATCGGTGACTGGCACGCTATTAGGATCGGGATCAAAGGGGGTGGGATGCTGGTGTCTGTGGATTTGGGCCTTTCACACTGTCTGATTGATGGAACTGAAAGGCTTCTGCTTGTAAAGCAGTCACCCCAAACAGCTGTCTCCTGCTCCTGTCCTCCTCTCCATTGCAGCATATGCAGTTCAGATTTCATTTACCAGCCCCTTTGAATAGCAACACTCTTACCGTGGAAGCAAAGCCTTGCCTTAAAGAGGATGCTTGGCAATTTGCATGCACAGTGCTGCTAAGCATTGTACGGCATTAGTTGCCAAAGGACATGCAGCAATGTGTATCCCCTATCTTCCCTACTTTTCTGGTTTCTTAAATTATCAGTGTTTTACTTCCCTTTCATGTTCAAAGCATAGCAAATTTATTTGATATATTCTGAATGCTGAAGCATGCCAATGACATCAATCAAACTACAGAACACTGGGAAAGCTGCTATAGAGTAATCAGAATTGGCCATAAGCTATAAATATCTACTGTCTCATGATTCTCTTGGCTGCTATGCAAACTTTGATCATTAGCACTGATCAAAGATCATGAGGGATAAAATGGTATTATGATATAATGGCATGTATGCTACAGCTGATACTAAGGGCTATAGATGACCTACGCTTGACTATATCATCTTTCTCTGCTCACCAGAAAGATTCATTAAAATGGCAGACTTCTTTTTGCTGTACCTTAGAGGATATGTAACAGAAAACTGTAGTACAATCAGAATTGGCATAACTATTCATGACCAGCCTGAGTGGTTTATATTTGTATTCTCTGCAACAACAGCTCCTTATAACACTGCACAGGTGACTCTCAGACAGCACCTAATTGTGCCTGAGAGGTCACAAAACACAACTAATGACTTTTTATTGTTTTACTGCTTTTAGATGGATTGGATGCTTCCTCTCTAATAGCAGGATATACCAAGCACTTCACAGCTAGATCTTCTGTAGCAAAGTTACACAAGTTTGGCTTTGCATTTTAATCTAATCATTACTTGTGAGAGGATGGTGTCATAGCAAATGTAGCTTCTACTCATTTGTAAAACACCCCTCATGCCGAAATTGAAAAATAGTGTATGGGCCTGCCTCCCTTGCCTGCCAGTATTTTGTTCTGTACTCTGAATTAAGTAATTAAATACTTACCAGAGCTCCAAAGCTTTCAGATAAACCAAAGTAGTATTCAACCTCACAGCTGTCAAATAAAATGATATAGAATTGCTTTGTACAAAAGATATTTAATGAACACATTCTTACTCATTAACTTATGAGTAATTCTCACAGAAAATCCACCCAGAAAGAACGGTTTAAAGTTCTCTTAATCATCTAGTTCTTCCATTAAAATTAGAATATCTTTCCCTGAAATCTGAGAGTTAGCTTACCCAGTCAGGGCAAAGAACGTCACATGACTCTCACGGCCACATGTGTTTCAGAGCTCTTATCAATAAAATCTCCATAGGTAACTTGCACAATTCAAATTAAAAGTGCTGGATACACCTGCATTGGCAAAATTACACTTGAACAACAAATCAAAACGCATCTTTGCACTTTGTGTTATTTAGCATGCAGATCTCATTCTGCTTGGTTAATACTTCATGCTTTCTTGAGCCTGTAGCTCCAACATTTCCAAAAAACAACTTACTAATAGAGAAATGATTACAGTCTTCCCCATTTGACACAGCAGAAAAGAGACAAAGGAGAGAGAGGTGATTTGTCCGAAGTCTTACAGGAAGGCTGCAAAACAACCACTAGCATGGATCCCACCTCTACTGGGCCCAGGCCGAGTAATTTAAACACAAAGTATTTCTGCAGCTGAGTTGGGGATGGGAAATCAACCAGTAGATGAACACATTCTCATTAACTAGTTCTGTGTAAACCATGTTCTCCCATCCCCCTCAGAGTTGCCTGAATTAATAGAAAAAAATCATTCGTATAAGTTGTTTCGGTGACATATGTAAAACAACTGATTCGTATACAGGCTTCACACTCCAGGTCAGAACAAATTGTCCTCAAAAGCAACACAGTTAAATTGAGTGGAACTAGCCTCCACCAACTTCCAAGGTACATAATATATATTATAAACTTGTCTTATTTGGCACCAATTTGACAACCTCAGTTTGAGAGAACAGAGAGTGAAAATGAGTTTTAAGAATTCAGCTACAAAGAAGTACAACATTCATTATGTACAGTCCTTTAACAGATTGCCCAGATTGTGGAGGCCCTTCAGCAGACTTGAAATTTCATCTCCCTGTTGCAGTTTTAGTTACGACATGTACCACCAATATATAGCCACTACAATATAGTTTACGGTTCAATCCAGAGTTTTTCCAACACAGTCCATGTTGCTTCTCACAAAAACCCCTCCAGTCCTTCGTGGATCTACCAGGTAAGAAGCCAAATTCCAATCCATATGTATGAAACTGAGGAAGGGAAGGGTTGAGGATCAGTACTTATCTCAAAACTGATGGACAGAGGGGTATCAGCCACTTTGAACCTGTCATGGACTCTCACATGAGTTCTCACTATCACCCACCAGGTCTGCCTTGGTGAAAAATTTTGTGACAAAAGGTGTTAGAAAAAAGTGATGGATAATCACATGGCCCTCATGCCATTCAAAGGTGAATTCAGCACTATTTACAGCATTCCTACAGATATAACCCAAAATGGTTCAACATGCCATTTCTGATTTAAATCTGTGTAAAGGAGAACACAATCTGCCTCCTGGGAAAACATCTCATTTTATTGTGCCTTTGATTCTTAAAAGTGTTCTTTCTTTGCCCATTTTGGGAGGAGGAGACTATTTCATGTGGCTTCTTCTCCCTCTGCCTATTACTGATTTGCAAGTTAAGCCTTCAGATTTCCTTATCTCACCTAAAAACAAAATAAGAGAAAAGTCAGAAGTGTAATTTGACTTTTTCTTTAGGTCATTCTACACGTCACTCTGGCAGCAGTCTGATAAAATAAACAGCACAAACCAACAGGAAAAACCTGAATTACAGAGTCTGTTCCAATGCCTACCAAAGTCAAGGGATGTCTGCACTAGTTACAGTGGGCATTTGATCAGGCTCAGGAGGGGATAATTTGACACTCAAAACCACTTTAACCTTCTTTTTTTCTAATTGCCATTATCTCAATCTCACTAGCATAGCCCACTTTTGGGCTTACAGTGCATGCAAAGACCCATTGTGTTGTCAGAGACAATAATCATGATGCTGTTATAGTGCCTTGATTACATCTGTGTGTTTTTATCTACTGCACTGGCCCCTGTGTTGGAAGAGATTAGTATTTCCCACTGACTTGCTGTGAGACTTTCCTTTAAAGCCAGGAGTCATCTTTTTAAGTTTGACAATCATCTTTTCGTCTGCCAAACAGGAAAAATGATTGATTATATTTTCACAAATTTGATCCCTCATTTTTAAACCCAACGCAGGACTCGTGAAAGTGTTTCTGAGGTAAAGAACAGTTTCGTTATTCTGTTTCTTTTCCTAGTGTGTGTATATATATATATATATTTATGCAATTAACATTCTGACTGCTCCACTTCTGTCTTTTGTAGGCCACATTATGGGACGGTCTTTTCCAAATGCTTGTCTTTTTCTTTTCTCCAAATTCATTCAATATAATCTTAGAATTTTATTCTGTACAGAGCAAACAAGCAATGGATGTCATGTTTTACTAGTGTCTTTATACATTTCTGTAGATTTTCATGAGTTTAACAGCCTTCTGCCTCTCCCTTTGCTAATTAGGGATTAAAAACAGTACCCCAGTCATCCTCACCAGTCTAAGCCCCCAAACAACCCAAAAATTATCAACACTCACCCTTTGATTACATGATATTCTTGACATCTGCCTAAGTATTAAAACCATACTCATCATCATAAAATCATAAACTGGTTTGGGTTGGAAGGGACCTTAAAAATCATCTTGTTTCAACCCCTCTGCCACGGGCAGGGACACCCTGCACTAGCCCAGGCTCCTCCAAGCCGCATCCAACCTGGCCTTGGACACTTCCAGGGATGGGGCATCCACAGTTTCTCCAGGCAACCTGTGCCACAGCCTCACCACCCTCACAGGGAACAATTTCTTCAGAATATCCAATCCAACCCTGCCCTCTGGAAGTTTAAAACCATTCCCCATTGTCCTGACACTCCATGCCCTTATCAAAAGTCCCTCCTCAGCTCTCCTGTAGCCCCTTTAGGCACTGAAAGCCGCTCTAATGATATGATAATCACGATATGTGGTTTTCCAAACCAAAAGCAGCTTTTGTAATAACACTAGCCCTTGATATGTAAGAACATTAAAACTACCTTTCTTCTTTCCTGTCCTAATGATTAGCCTATACATGAACTGCTTGGAATGATATCTTGCAATCATGCTCACACTGCCCACCTGTACAGGAAGTTTCAAATACTGAGACAGTGTTATTTTTTTAGAAATAAAATATAATGACCATGACAGCAAAGAAGAGATTTCTTCTCCCTTGAAGAAAAAAAAAAAAAAACCTTGTCAGTAGGATTTTGAGAATAAACACTACAGTCAGCTTTTTTTTCCATTTTTTGACAGTTCATGGCAAAGTTAAATAGCACTAATGCATTCCATTTATTTCAGATAGATCAAAGAAAGAGAAAATGTATCATCAAGCAAAGTTTTCAAAGCACATGCTCACACACACACACAAACTCCTGCTTTTCTAGGGGTCTTTTTAATGGAAATTACTGTCATTTAGCTCACAGATTACCCTGACTGAGCAGGAGGGCAGCATCAGTTAGTGCAGTGCAACAGTGGCCATGCATGACCTTGGGTTTTCTGAACATGCTCCTTATACCTTTACAGGTAGCCTGACCTGAAATTATCAACACCTAAGTCCTGCACTTCATTAAAATCTAAGACTAATAACTCATGAAAGATAACGAAGACAACTAAGCATCTGTCTAAATGCTTCTTGAAACCTTGGTATCTACCTAGACTATGAAGCACAGCAAAATATGTTCCTACTTATCTTTTACCAGCCAATATTAGCAGTTATTGTCAGTTTTAAATACTTTTCCAGCCCTCTAAACATTTCCTTCAGGGCAGGGGTGCTGGCCTTACGCTAGCCAGAGAACATACTGAAAATAAGCCTTGGCAAACAGTTTTGACACAGATATTTTGGGCTTCAAGCTTTGGTGATAATGCACAGACACAATCAGTACTACAGGATATTTTTATTAAAACCAATTGTGCATATGTTAAAGGGATTAAAAACTGGGTGATGGCTTTCAACACGTTGTTAACAGGAAATCAGTCAAAAAGCAGCATTTCTGTGAAGATGTGCCTTACACAGTTTGTCTTGATCCACTACTGCAGAGTGTACACATCAACAAACCAGAAGGAAATAGAACAGGGCTATATTCACAAATTTTCAAAGCAGATAAGAGTCATAGTGGATCACCAGCTGTGACTAAAATTTGCTTGTAATTCTTGGATGCATAAACAGGGATAAAAAGGTAAGAAGGGAGAACAAGAAATATACATAGCAGTGATTTAGTCATTATCAAAATACTGGATATAGAAAATTAAGATAGTTTCCCTAAAATATTTAAAAGAAATAGCCAAAGTTTGGAAAATCTGCTGTGTAGCAAGAGATCTAAAAAGTCCTCAATTTAAATAGATTGCCCACAAAATTTCAGACTTAGCCTGACTTCAACGTAGAAACACTGATGTGGGAAGAAGGTATTAGATTGAGTATTCAGGACATATTGAGCTGCTCCCTGAGTCTTTGTACCCAGCACAAACAGGAGGTTACAGCAGAACCTTTAAACCACTTCACTCTGTCCCACACCCCAGGTCTGGACCCTCCATGGCCAGTGGAACCACCACTGCTTGTTCAACTCTGCAGCAGCCATGCATGTAAGTGTCTCTACAGCTTAATGAAACATTAAATCTGATTTCAGGCTCTGTCCTGCGCATCTCAGCCTCCCAGCCTACAATTATTTTCCAAGTCCACCATGCCTTCAAGGTTCCTTGCTTCCATACCCTGCCTTTAAGTGCTTCAGCTTGAGATCTGAGCCGGCTTGGAGCCACAGTAGGACATGAAATACCTGATAGTTTTTATCTGGCGAGCAAGATGCTTTTGTGAGCCCTGAACAGAGTCAAGGTCCTTACAGAGACATCACATCCTGCTGAACAAACATGTTTATGGCCTCCGAAGATGACACTGTGAGACAGGAGCTGTGACAGGAGATGGGATGAACCTCTCTCTGAATCTTCCTCCACAGCTTCACCACGGGATCCAAGTGGTGGATAAACCTAATGTTCAGATTTGGTTGCAAGCTTGACCAAATTTTATATAAATGTTGGAATAAAGAGTTCTGTCTGAATAAGTCATGCTGTGGATTAAATTCACTTCACTGAATTTAGCTTCCCAAAAGAGCTATGGGATAGCCCCTCATGTTTGCCTTGAGGATTGTTTTAAGGGAAGCTGTTTGTCATGCCAATATAACTTCCTTCCCACAAAACCATATATATGTACAGTTCTGTACTGGATACTAACAATCTATATAAAGTGATGTTATTACCAGAGTCACTATGTATATGTTGGCAATTACATATATTTTTCTTCTTTCCACTATATAAATTTCCTTTCCCTAATAAAGTGTGGAAGGTTTCCCAAAGAGTTTAATAACCCAGAATCACTGAAGTGTAGCTGTTAAAACAAGCTAAACTGGTTTAACTTCTGAGCTGTCAGACTTAATTTCAAATGACGAGATGTGACCACTGTTTTCATGTGAATTGCTAAAATTAGGTAATTTCAAAACATATGTAATAAATACAAGAAAGAATGTCAAAGTTCAGGGGTTTTTTGTTCTGAATTTGCTTTCCTTAATGAAACAAATGGCAAAAAACCCCATTAATTTATTAAAATAATCTAAAGTAGTTAAACCAGTTAAACATACTAATAAGCCATGAAGAATAATGTTCCTGTAATTTAAAAAAAGATAAATTTCAAAAGGTATTTTAACTTTATTTTTTTAAAGCTATCTAGTTCAATCATTTTTTTTTCCTTCAGGCAGCAAAAGCAAATGCATATGGCATGAAAATCTGTTAAAACATAGTACTTTACACCTTTGTTTGTACCTGCTCCAAATATATTTGTCTATAAATTAACTGCACATGGTGGTTTTCACATTGGCTTATTTTATCCATGTGTTCAAGAAATTTAATACATCATTTGTGTTTCCTCAATTACAGTTCTATTCATCAGGCAAAAAAGAGGAGGGGTATAAACATAGCTACGTATTTTTCCATTTTTATATGCAATTTATGCCCAAGGCATCAACCGTATGTAAAAAAGGTGAAAAAGCAACCCTGTATTTCTACGGCATCTCAAGCGCTGAACTATCTTCAAATACCAATGTCTCAAGCAAGTGGTGGATGCTCCATCCCTGGAAGTGTTCAAGGCCAGGTTGGTCAGGGCTTGGAGCAACCTGGTCTAGTGGAAGGTGTCGCTGCCCATGGCAGAGGGTTGGAACTAGGTGATTCTTAAGGTACTTTTCAACCCAAACCATTCTATGATTCCACGATATTACAGACAGAAGAACAGAGCTCTGCCTTTAATGGCAGTGGCCTGCAGGGCAGATATCTAGTTAAAGACCCACCAAAAAAACCCTCAGAGTGTTCATCTCAACACCAACCATTTTCTCTTGGCCCGTACCGTGGGACTGTGTTATACCTTCATGCTCTCCAGCAGCAGTCAGTACTCATGTCAGCAGCTAAATGCTATTACTGGGAGTTTTTTCTCAAGGAAATCCACAGATCTCAGGTATTCCCAGTACAGAACACGCTCTAAAGACACCACAGGCTTGGCTTCTGCTCCTGTGAGCCCAGGGCCCTATTTAAGAAAGGCTGTATCACAGAACGCCCCAGGCTCTCCGCCAACTCCCTCAGCACACACTTCCATCCAAAGCGGGACGGATGTTTGTTACATGTGGGTTGGGTCACCTCACCCCTCTCTTAATTTTAGCGCATGTGAAATTTGCCATATGGGCAGCTCTGAAGACTGAAGTCCTTCACTGACTTGCAAGAGTAGTAGAGCACAATTCTTTCCATCACTGCTGCTTTAATGCATCGCCTCCCTTGATGTAACTTTTTAGGAAAACTGAGCTAGATCACCAAGTCTGGTTCCCAGCTCCTGCAGACCACACACATTCCTTTTCACGGGCTAATCAACCTGCAGCTAGAACTGCCTGGCTTGAGGGTTCACCTTCTCTGTTTCCACCATTGCTCCTATGGTCAGACTGCTTTGAGATTCACTCTTTGAACAGTTCAAAGGTGTGTTCTCACTTCCACCCTTAATTTAGCATCGTGTTATTGCACCAATAATATTCTTGGTATTACGGACAGGCAAGAGAATTCACATTCTTCCTTCCATTCCCTCTTGGCAGTGGAAGCCTCAACTTTCACAGTAAGTACATCTTTCTTGGTAGTTAGACTGTGACCAGAAATCTCATTTCATATCACCCTTGCTATTATATCAGCCTGCTCTGGATTCAGACAGAAAGTTGAGGCTCGAACTCTGTATCACTTTCTCTGATGCAACGGTACACTTATTTAAAGAGGTTACATATGGAAAAGGTTAATGCCACAATCCTGCAAAAACTTGCCTAAACATCCAATTTCAGGCATATAAATAATTCCATTAAATTCAGATTACTCAAGCCCATTGTATTCAATGGGCCTATGCCCATGACTAAATTATAAGGCACAGGATTGTGGATGTAGAGATCATTATCCATGACCCAATTTGGTAGGTCCTCACATAAATCAGATAAGCAAATCCCTTTTGCTCATGTTTGCACAGTGCAGAGTCCTTGCAAGCTGGATGTCTTAACAGATGAAAACAGGGAAAAGCAGCCAAGTATCATAGGCACCATGGTGAATTTGTAACCGTGGCCTCAACTACTCAGTTTGGTCACTTTTTAAGGAAAAAAAATATGGTATAAGCAAAACTCAGCACAGTTACTTGATACTGCTTACAGGAAAAGATCCACATTCCAAATTTTAACTCAGTAAGTACTGTCTAGAGGGTGAGAATAGTGTCCTTAGGAGCTTCCTTTAATTTTATCTTCAAAGTTTAATTATATTACAGGAAATATTTGGCTAACGTGTGGCTATTCATCATGATATCTCTATTACCAGCATCAGCAGAGAGGTTTCTGTCAATTTTTCATTTTAACCTGGTTTTTACTTTCATAATATAATTATATCCCTTCATTTCATTTATGTTATAAAAAGAAATTACATCTCTTAATTTTCTTTTACTAAAAGAAAAGCTTTTTCTTGAAAAACCTATGTGATAGTGTGCAACATATTTAGAGCTTACGATCAGCAATTTCTCTAAAGAGGAAGATTTAAGGAAAAAAGTGACTCTAAAAGTAATTTCAGCAGCAAAGTAGATTAAATATCCACCATATTAGTCACAGAGTATTAGATGGAATTGGATTGACTGGGAAGAGGTCAAAGAGTTGCTGAAGGTTTTAGCCCACCAGAGGAGCAATAAAATTCAACCATACTTAAAATCATTAGCTTAAACCCTTTGATACCAGATCCAAACCTCCAGTGCTCACAGAAGGAACCTCCAAGCACCATGCCAAGCCAAAAGGAAACCCTTTAAGACATCTGCATTTCATGGAAACCTTTCAGTGAAGGAGAAGAGTGACAACAGAAAGAACCTGCACATGCAAGAAAGACTGAACCGCAAAAAGAAAGGAAAGGAAAATGCAGCCTTTAAAGCGAGTTAATTTATAAAATAGCAAGACATTCACTTCAGCACGTACTAGTGAGGCCTGGGGGTCGTTTTTTGGCTAGCAAAAAACCCACCCACCAGTTCCTGCATACTTCCTGAACTCTGCTTCTCTGGTCCCAGTACCACCACTAATTTCTCCCTTCATTTCCCCCTGGTGACAAGGCACGTTCCCCCTCACAAAGGACATGTTTGCCGAGCGAGTGTGGCACCAAAAACGAGACAATCGGGATCTGAATTGTATGACATGATAAAGGAAAGACACTATGTGCTGACAGCAAGGCAAGGAGGAAATCTAAAAACACAGAAGTCATCTAACACAGCGACAATCCAAAAGAAAGAGAAAAAGGCAGAGGAGTAATTAAAAACCCTGAAGACAGTGATGGGTCTCAAGTTTTTGAACTGACTCCCTATTTAATAGAAAGGATGGTTTCCACCCGAGAGAAGAGAGATAAAAGAGAGACTTTGCTGTAACTAATAACCAACTGACATATTTCTGTTGGTTTTGTACGTTTCTTCACTCATTTTGAAAATGACAAGTATAATTAAAGTTGTTAAATACATCGAGAGACTTGTCAGTCAACTAAAATATCAACTCTTATAAATTCTCCACAATAAGTACTGCTTACAGCACAATGCAGAAGAAATTAATCTCTCACTAGAAAGATTTAGTCATCTGATGATCCTATAAAAAAAAAATCCGAGATTTTCTATTTCCTGGGGCAAAATGAGCTTTTCTTCATGTGTTTGTGGATATAAAATGTATGTGTTTAATTTAACTTCTGTAGTATAGCAAAATTAAAATCTCAAGAAGAATTTTGGTGCCTATTCTGAAATGTTTGAGGTTCTAACTTGAATGCATGTCCTTCACAGGAGCACACTAGAGTTTTTTTCCACAGGTATGTTTTTCATGAAGGATAAAATAAAAGAAAAAGAGGATGCTCCAGAAAAGTGCCTTTTAGGGACAAGTTCCAGTGGCTGTGCCCTGCCACAAAGCTCAAACTAAATTAAACAGGAACTAAGTGATACTTAAGTCTTGTGTTAGCTACGTGTGCAGGATAATTTTAACCTCAACACATAAAACCCTCTTACAGCTGCAGCCTTCCAAGCCATTCAGAAATAAGCCAAACCCTCCAAGTGTGATTTCAGCGCTCAGCTAATCCGTGTGTGCTAACAGGTACAGTATGATCCAAAAGGCTAAGAGCCAGTCAGGAGAGAAGAGCCCATGGAAATATGTGAACTACTTCAGAGAAAGTGCTGTAGGAAATAAACTACCCTTGAAAACATCTTTTTTCAGTATTTGCTAAGAAACAGTGCCTCAAAGCAGCCATCCTCACTTTCCATCACCTTATCTGCTGAAACAGTGGATTAAGTTCATTTGAGTTCAGGGGTAACTCATACATATGCTGAAATACTCTGCTTCAGACTCCTTCCTGTGCAGAACATGGACCTACACAAACTTTATCGACTGCTCGTCACATCCGTGGGAATCTTCCACTGCTCTAACCCGCCCTGGGGAAAATGGGAGCTGGGCACTGCTCAGGGCTGGGCAGCACATGGCTCTAGGTGGCAGTGCAAGGCCATGAGGGCAGCAGGTCCTTCCCCTCCCCTCCTGAGCGCCCTGGAGGGAGACAAATCCTGAAAGAAGCAGGGGGGAAACAGCTCCTTGGAACATACTAAGGCTCTCTGGAGAAGCAAAACCCACAGGAAAACTGAGTGTATTTAATATCATTCATGACAAAGCATTCAAAACTCATTTGAGTATAACGCAGTCCCTCCTGTAGTTGCTGCATAAATGTAATCAGAGAGGAGTGAAAAGACATGGGAAGATTTAGCTCAGCCACTAAAAGACATGTTCAAGAGCAAAGTCGTTGTGATGGGAGAATAACTTCCACCTTGTCAAAGCCTTCAGTTAGTGATTCCCCTTCCAAGCTCAATCCTACTTACTCCTTCAGGGACAAGGTAACTATGGGCTTATTCTGGAGACTGTAATCAATGCTGTCTAAATTAGAATTAGCACAACTGGTGCTATAGGGTGTAGGCTGGGTTCTCATGCTAAAAATTAATTAGCACTGATTATAAAATAAGTTTTAACTTTTGCTGGAACCAAACTCTCCTTTTGTTTTTGTTTTGGGGTTTTTTTATCCTTTTTAAAGGTTGATTTATGCTCTGGCATTTTCACATCCCCACTAGTTATAGGAGAATTTTTATTGTAGGGTCTCATAGATGATCAGATGGGAACCAGACCAGCTTCTCCCCTCCTGCTAGTGGAAGGTCAAGCCTCAAAGCAGCTCGGTCTTTGTTGTTGTTTAAACCTTGGCAACACTGCTGGCATTGTCAGAAATAAGTGAAGGTTTATATACAGGCAATACCTGACCACTTGGAGCTGGACTGGGATCTCCTGAACAGAACAAATTATGGATGAAGCCTACAAATATCCTTCATAAAGCAAGACAGTTTCTTTTGCACTTCATAAAAGTAAACACAGAGAACTTATAGAATTTCCCTGATGGAACTTACTGCTTTAAGCCATTTTGATGAGTAGGTACTCTTCCTGTAGTAGAATAAAATGTGTATACACAAATATTACTATCTGAGAAGACTCTTAAAATATCTTCAAGCATTTTACATGCTAGGTAGAATACACTGTTATATCAAAGCAATTCCTGTGTTTCATAATTTAAATCAGAGCTGGAAGAATGAGGCTGGAGTGATCGATTTCTTTTCAGGGATAGTGACTGAAAGAACAGTTGACATTTCATAGGTTTTTTAGTGCCTAAAATAGTGTGTTTGCAATCTCTGAAGGCTTATTTTTCTTTCTAAAGATGGCGTGGGGCCTGGGGGACCCACTTAAAGTTTCTTGCCATACTTGGCCAAGAAACACAAAGTGTTGGTGAAGTATAAACACAGAGCCCTTTTTCTTTGACCCATTCTGCAGTGTGATGGGATAGTGTTGTTAGTTTATGCGAGAGAAAATAGCATAGGCTTTCTGAAAAAAAAAAAAAAAGTGGAATTGGATTAAGGCCTTTGTGCAAGCCTCAATGCTGAGGGGAATTAGCAATAGTTGTAGGCACTTAAAGGAGCTCTCATGCTGAAGCTTATCCCAGATTTTACACAATAAACATTTGAATATCAACAGTGTTTTGCAACTTGCAGCACTAATGTATAAACTTCTTCCTTTTGAAACTCCCAAATCCCTCCAAACGTTCGCAATACCCTCTACATAAACATGTAGGGCCTATAGTGGAAAACACCCAGTCAGGGATGTAAGTCTGATTTTTTTTATTTCTTTCTTTTTCATCCCTGGAATCTAAAATGAGATCTAGTACCATTAGCTGGTTTAAGCACTTCAGAAGTTCTGTATTTTAACCAACTTTCTCCCCTCCAGCCTTAGTTTCCATTTAAAAGACAAAGATGTCAATGAGACATGAGCTTGATTTGGGTATCCTAATATTACATATTTCATGCTACAATAAAAAGGCACTACAAAACCTTTGAAGTGGTTCATTAAAATACTGATCTATCCCTCTTATCAGTATGTTCGTAGCATATTTTTTTTGAGCTCAGCTAACAAGCTTAAACCACACTACAACACGAACATGTGGGACAAGCATACAATTCCCTTCCTTTAAACTCATCTGCAGGTGAGCAGGACTCAGAATAACTAGGAGAAGCTGGACTCCTGGCTGCTGGGGCTCTATTAACATCCATGAAGCTGGTGTCATTAGCTTAAAGTCAAGCTTGGCAGTTAATGATAGACAGAGTTTTGTAATATTAGGTGTATCAAATTCACACTGACTACAGCTGGGAAAAAGATCCGTCTTTTCCAGATAGTGATCAGCTAGATTTGCAGTTGACATGACATTTCTACTGGCTTTTCTAGATGAGACTTAATTTTGGTATCCTGTTTAAAGGATGAGAGCCGATTCAGGAACAAATTACTTCCACACTCTTGGTGCAAGCCCAAAGTAAATCTTCTCAATACAGTATCTAATTATAAAAGATTCCCCCCAATTCCCTTTTTAACTCCTGTTAGGTAGGTATGCATGTAATCAATTTTACAGCTTTGTATCTGTAGCTGTCCACTAAAAGATGGAACAAAGAAATAAGCCCATGGTGAAATAGCAGGGTAGGAAAAACTTGGAGATCATTTTTTGTTACAGTGTTTGTTTTGTGCTTGAAAGGACTGCGATAAGAAACTCATTGCATTAAGAAAAAATGAAGACATTACTGCCCTGTCCAGCTCTGAAGCATGTTGAAGCAGTTTGCCTATTGAATTTGATACAATGATGTATAGATGAATAAAGTTATCTCTAGTATTGAATGGGACGGTGTCAGTGGGAGGGTAAAAAGGGAGGAACTTGGAATCTGAAAAGAATACTTCCCCCCCCCCCTCTCTTTTTAAGAACTTGAAGGTCAGGGTCCAGCTGCCGTAAAAGGCTAGAGGACAAACAAAATGCTGCACAGGCCCAAATAAAGACAACTATAGACACATAGCAGAGGTTTCCTGCTTCAAGTAGCTATTATATTAACCTACACTTTAGGCAAAGAGCATTTTAGGTTTCACACTGATGAAAACATAGGATGAGCAGAAGCATCAGTAAAAGTTGCATCTTTAATGAAAGAGATGAAACAGGCCAGCAAAGGTAGGAAACCATTTTTTAAAAGAGGAAATGATATTGAATCTAGTTTGCTTAAAACTCTAATTATTTTGATTGAGATACGCCAGTAATCCTGCTTTTCACTTCTTTACATCCAACCAGGAGCTATTCTAAAAGATCTGTTGCCTAGCACACGCAAGGCCTATAACATACACAGAAAGAAATAGTCTTGAAATTTGAGGTAATATATGAAAAAATATACTTGAACTCAGTGCTCATTCACCACGTTTATAAATTGGTAGTATTCTGATAATCTATCATTCATGTTATGGTCTGGAAAATAAGGAGAAGAATAGTGAAGTAGTCAGAAGGGTTAATATCACTGATGAGAGGGGAAAACTGCATTAAAACATCAATTTGAGCTGCATTTTGTCATTCATGCTCAGAGCTGCTTATTGTTGTCTTGTAATTATTCTAAATTTAAATGTCTCCCCATAAGATGAAAGAATGGCTAGTATCTTTTTTTTTTTTTTAAAGAATAAAAACTACTAGCCTGTCCTGTTCAGCAGGGGGGAGGAGGGGGCTGGATAGCTTTGTCTGAGTTTGCTTGGCTTTTTTAAAAGCAAAAAAGAAACAGTGGAGTTGGAATAGTCTCATGATGTCAATTTTTTAATATACATAAGTATATATATATACACGTAACTTCAGATGATCATTATAAAAACCAACCCAATTCACTGTATTACTGTTTTTCTAGCACTGGTTGGTTTTAATTGTTTGGCGGTTTTGCTACTTGTTTTTTTTATCAGTGGCATAAAATTCTAAAAAGTTACTCAAAAGAATTCAACTGCTTGATTTAGCATATACACTATGCAATAAAGAGATCTACTGTTGCCACATAATCAAATAAGCTCTAAGTTAACTTCTAAAGTAGATATTTAATCATATATGTTGGCAGAAAGGGAAAGGCAGAAACAAAAAGCATCTTCTGTTAAAAAAAAGCATTTTCACCTTCTGAGAAAAATGTTTTAAGAAAGAAAAGCTGCAAATAAAGGTCGAAGTGAAAAGAAAAAAGATGCAACAGTTAAGCCTTAAAAACACTGTTTCCAGGCTAATGTATGTTGCAGATCATTAGCTGAATGCATTGTCTAATGGGCATAAACGATAGCCTTCGTTTTGAAGTTTCTCTTTCATCTGCAGTCAAACTTGGGAGTTTGATCCAATCTATATAGATAAATCTAGGGATTAATCTGGAGGTTTAAATGGTTTAGCCAAAGGTTGGTCCAGCTTTATAATAATGACAGCTGATTTGTGTTACTTTCCACTGAGATTCCTTTTTTTGGATGACCCCCCTACATATTGCATCTTGCAATTAGACTGTTGACAACTCTATTATGCTGACAGCAGAGGTAGAGCTACGCAGGGAATTATACAGCATGTTGTGCTGTAAATGTTACTCACAGATGTCTTAAGAGGCAGTAGTTTGTCCCATGTGCTCCTATCTCTGCTGCAGTGCATCTCTAGTTGCAGTTGTTCAAGTCAGAATTGGTGGCATGCTGAGTCTAATGCTACTCTTACCAACAACTTTCTGAGATTAGGAGCCTGTCAGGATGATGTCAATGGAGGTTTAAGAAGTGCTTTCTGAAGTTGTTCTGAGTTAATAATTAATAGGTATCTCCCTTTGATAGTTCTTTTATATTTGGATGCAGCTGGCTGGAAATAACCACAAAGGGAAACTGATTTTATTTGTCATTAATTTTGACTTTACTTAGCAAATTATCCTGTGTCCCACCATCACAGCTTCACTAATCTGGCTGTGCTATAATGTGAAGATGAAATCTTTGATTAACAAAGCAGATTAATCAGTTTCTAGGGTGTTTTGGGGTGAGATGCACGTACATACATCTCCTCCCAAGCAGTTTTCCAGTACATGCTTAGAGATGTGTTAAGTGCTAAAAGCTGTCGAGCAATCAATGTTTTTGATGTAGGCTACGTCTTCTTGGATAAATGAGTGTTTTGCCAACTAAAGCAGAAACATTTTGTCTGCACACGGGGTGAAAATTTGGCACTGCATGCTGGAATATACAGGTTTAGGGCTCAAACCCGTAGTTTATACTCAAAAATCAGCTTTACAAGTGAAACTAATCCGAGCTAATTTCCAATATTACTATTTTGCTACAATAATGCCCACAGATGCTAAATGCTGCCTAGATATATGCCAAGACTATGCCCTACCTTAAATAATTGCTATTTTACATTGATTTATTTTCCAGTACTTGAAATATGTGCATATGTATCCTACCTACGCATTCCAACTCTGGCACAAGAGTAAATTCACACATATTGACCTTAATTTCCCTACAAGGAAAGATGCTCCAAGATTCAGCCCTTTATGAGATCTCTGTAGTGCCACGAAAATACAGTTAAATTACTTCATAAAATGCTTTTGTCAGACTGACCTAGTCTACTAAAACTACTTCACGAAAGAAATTAGGGAAACAGAACCAGAAGCTTAAAAGAGGACAGAAGAATGCCTTATTCTGGGTATTCAGAGATTTTGTCACTGTTTGAATGTTTCCAGCTACAAATAATAATTAATAGATTAATCTCATACCCTTAAATTAAAAATTTTACAGTTCAGGTGAGGGAAAAAAAAAAACAACGAGAGATGCATTCACATGCTTTTGTGCTATTTTCATATGAGAAAACCAGCAGTTAAGCATATTTTGTTATTACCACAGGTTAAGAATCAAAGCAAAACATAGTAGTTAACTAACAGGTCTCTTACTCTCCTGGGTGACCTACCCAGTGTAGATGAAATCCTATTTGGACAGGACACTCTACTAGTCAGATAATGAAGAAGCAAGTTTACTGTGTTGATTTTTAGAGAACACACTCTTCTAAGTAGTATGAATAGACCATGTTACCCATTTTCTAATTATTAGATATTTTCCATCCTGTGAAACAAGTTTTGAGTGTTCATAATAAGCACATAATACAAACTTTTCCAGTAAAATCAAGAAATAAAAACAGGAAGTATTTTTATTATTATTTTTATTTTATATTGCTATCTATGTGGACACACTGTAGAGGCAATAAATATATATTTTGGTCCCAGGTTTGTAATGCAGTATATGGATTTGGCTATAAAAGTAGGTATCACCTGTAAGTAACTCTGACAAACTTCAATACCAGCAGAGATATGACTCCCCCCTACCACCAGTGTGCACCTCAAATACATTTGAGTGTTTGAACATATTTTTGAACTATGAAGGACACCCTTAAGAGATAAGAGAAGCTTGACCACCATGTCACAGTTCTCACTGATCATCCGGAATTGAAAGGAGCTTTTACTCTCTCCCCACCTTCCCAAACCCAGCTTAAAAATTGCTTTAAAAAGTTGACAGGCGTCAGCAGGGAAGCTGAAGGTACAGCAAGGTCTCCAGACTTTTTTTTTTTTTTTTTTTTTAAATATCCTTACCTGTTTAGACAGATTAAGTCAGGAAAAGATGCTGTTTCAGTCATCCTGAGCATTTGATTACTATTTGAGCTGGATTTGATATTTGTCGGTAATATGCAAGAAGGACAAACTTGCTAAATCTTGCTGAGGGAACTCTAACAGCTTTTGTTTAACTCAATAACAAATATACACATACCTCTGCCTGTGTTTATATATGTAGATGCATATGTTTATCAATAAAACACACAAAATACACCGAACTGCATTCAAGCATAAGTCATTATCCGCTGCATTCTCTCTTCCATTTAAAAAAAGGACAAAGATATCAGGAAATTGTAAGGATTTTTGTTAACGTGTACTCTATAAAACTATCTGATTGAAATAGTATATTCTCCTGAGAAACTTTAAATTGGGTGTTCTAGAAAGCACTCCAATTTTAAGATAACTACAGATAACAGATTTTGAAAGGCAGCATTATAAAAGCAAAGCTTATAATATTTCAGTGCCTACCGCGGAACTGCACAGCAGTAATTTCTCCATGACTTGTTACTACTTTAATTGCATTTTGAAGCTTGATATTAAGAGAAGATTTTAGTGTTTAGTTTACTGTAATGTTCAATTTTACCTCAGTGTTGTGCTTTTTAAATGCAGACGAAAATTACTGAATAAATATTCCTAAATAAATAACTCCATTAGATCCAAATGGTTGCAGGAAAAGCATTCTTTGGGGCTGTCTATGCCTTCCCTTCATATTTTTCTGATATAAATAAATCTTTTGAGCAAGTTCCGCAAAGAAATGTAAACACTTCAGATAAATGCACAGCTCATGAAGCACATAGCTAAATATAAGACTTATCTAGTGTTTCTTTTAAGAAAATAAAATATCCCCAGCAGCAAAATATTTTAAATTATTTAAATATGTAACCATTTAAAAATAAATAGTCATGTCCTAGGTACAAAATATTCAGTTCCAGACTGAAAATATTTGGTTTCTAATACGAGCAAATATCTTGACAAGTGATTTTGTATTAAAAAAAAAGACTAATATTTCCTGCTGTGTTAGCTCTGTTTCACTGATGTGGTTAAATAGATTTTTAACATTCACCACTTCTTAAAGGTGCATAGAACCAGGGTGATGACAAGATATCTGTGTCATGGTAAATTGAGAAATAATTATTCTATTCTTTGATTTATTACATCAGCTGTAAAGTATCTAAGTCGAACTGGGCACTGCAACCTCTGCACATGTGAATACTTCTCCTTATGTTATTTGTCTCATAGTCTATTCAAATGGGTTAATTACTCACGGGTGTAAAGAGGAGCAAAATTTGGACCTTAACTCTCTGCTTTACCCTTAAATCTTTATTAGCCTCTGACTACAAGACTATACCTGCGTGGTAAAGAAAGGAGTAAATTACACAGTTGCTCCAGTGTAATTGTTTTAGACGTTTTGAGCTTGAAATAAAAGCTGTGTTAATAAATGCACAGTTGAAAGCTTCGCTTTCTATAGCGCCCAGACGCTTGTTTGCATTTGATGAAAATTATTAATACTAACACCAAAATGGTTTTGAAACCATTTATATGGAATACATACCTACCTCTTTGGTTAGAATCAGTGATCCATTAAGGCTTTTCTTGCTTTTTTCCAAGCTGTGAGCATACTGCGTATTTAAGTGTGTGTAAGAGGGAAGGTGGGGGGTAGGTTTAGCTGAATAAAAGATTGCTTGATATCTTGAAGTCCTTTGAAGAGTTTTATAGGCTTATAAAGCCCAGTGTGAATGAATGACATTTTTCCCCCCCTTTACTTTTACATATGGAAGTTTGTTAACCTGCGTTTCAATTAGGGAATAATTATTAATTATACTAATTACAGGTTTAATGAAAACCACATACTTTGCAAAAAAAGTTAAGCTTAGGGCTGAAATTGTAGCTGCAGACAGTGACGCTGCAATAAAGGCTGAAGCAACACTTACACTTCGGGGAGTTTACATATGTGTATACATTTCTTTAATAAAACAAAGCACTTAAGCAACTTTTTATAAGAAAAATCCACAGAGAACATACATCCAATAAATTATTATTTTAAACAACCCTGGATTTTTTTCACCAAGAGTAATAACCGTTTACTTTGTTTTAAAGCTCAAACTCCACTAAACTCAATAGAATCCTTAAAAAAAAAAAAACAAACAAAACTGTCTTATTTAACTATCTACACACACACAATAAAAAAGAACAAATCACAAGTTATCAACTGCTAGAAATTATAATACTTTACTTTGACAAAAGAAAGCACTGCCTACATTATTTTAATCTCACAATCATAGTTACCCTAAAAAGTCAAGAAACTTCGATCTGGTGCTGCAATTTTGCCCCGAGCAACCCCCATAATCGTATTTCTCTTCACAATCTTTAAATTCCAAATAGAAGAAGCCTTAAAATGAAACCTCTCCATTTTTTAATGTCTATTTTTATTTGAATATGCCGTTAATTATACTTTCAAATAAACTTTTCAGAATGCTCTAGCACTGGATATCGCTCCTCCCTGGGAAAAGGCACCCGCAGAAAGTTCTGAGAAATATACGTGAACGAGAAGCTGATTATTTACATTTTTTGCGCATACAAAAAAGACTAACAAATCATGTTGTTTACTAGAAATCAGTCAGATTTTAATCTAGTGTCAGTTTTAACTAAGGATACAAAGTAACATGACCAAAGATCATTATTTTAAAAACTTAAAGTGTCACTGCTGCTCATTCATTTTTTCATAGCGTATTTTGAAACCACCTGAACCTTCAGTGTTAAATATTAGAGATATAAAGCTTAAAAATAAAAAAATCTCAGCCCATTTTTTTCTGGTTTTCACTCCAGTTTTCTGTTGTCTCCTGGATTTAGTTAAGCAAGTGTTTTAAAGCACTGGAAACTGTTTCCATCACATTATTACACCGCAATTGAGACATATTTGCATAATGAAAAATAATTATGTAGATAATATCAATAAGTATGATTAAAACCATCTATTTGGGGGGGGGGTTGAGTGAGAAGATGTAACTAATATTTATAAATTACCATTGTAAAATTAATAATGTTAAACACGTTTTTAAAATAGCATGGAAAGCAGACAGCAATTGTTTTATTTTAAGCCTCTTTTTATAATATTGTTGTTGCATTTTCCACAATTAACTGGAAACTTAATCCATCAAAAGTACGTACAATTAAATCAACTATACAGAGATGAAATTACTTTTCATATTTCTCTTCCCATGCAGAGAGAGAATTCCAAAATTAAAGTAAATTAACTTGGTTATTGAAATCCACTTGCGATCTTGATTTTAGACTTAAACAATATTTTAGCAAATACTTAAACAGGCAATTACTGTTTATATGGTAAACAGAAAACTGCTTGGAGTTTTAGATGAACTAGATTCACTAATATTGACAAGTAAATAACTATTTGGACCTGGAATCATACTTAATTACTATAGTCAACAACATTCATTATTGAATGCAGCATACAGCTTATATTAAAGTATAAACATTATATATTTACATATTTGTAATTTGTCCATTTTTCCTAATAAGATAAATTAGAAAAGATGAAAAATGTATTAGGTATTTAATATACTGGTACTAGAAAATGCAAGGGTTAATCAATTCAGCAAACTAAGATGCAAAAACCCAGATCTTTTCCTTTCCCACAAAAGAAAAATATTAATTATGTTCCAGTCCTGCAATCTGACCAAAATCTTTGTAACAGTCTGCCTGAATTCAGTAGGGCTTAGACCAGGATCCTCAACAGGCTCAAAGAATTTCTTTCCTCTTAATTTGAGCTATTATCAAATTAAACTTGACTTCCTGCCAAAATTACTTGAATTTTCAGAGATCAGCTTCATTTTTTTTCCTCTATAATCTATTTTTGGATTAATAATAATAATTGATATCACTGCCTGAACATCACTGACATTAAACAGCATGAGAAGATGTGTCTGTTCTAGGGTTAGAGCCCTGCTTTTCATTGTACATTAAGGCTCCGTAGGAAGCAAATCTCTGAGAGGCTGCACTTATAGAAACTCCCTTTTGAGTAGTTTTGGGCACACTGAGGCTTCTTTCTTTCCTGCCCCTCTGCAGAAGTATTGGTGCCTACTTTGACCAGGATGCTTTCCCCAAATGACCAATAACAACCCCCCCACAGAGATGTCCCTGCCAGCTTTAGCCCATGGTGCAACTCCCACCGACTCAACAGTGGCACAGACAGACTTTTAGCCTGAAAGACAAAGTGTGATGGGTCTGGACAAGCAGCTGCCACACACATCACACCAGAGCTGTGACATGTAGCTCACAGGTCAGCAAGACTACAATGAAAGCAGACAGGTGAAAAACAGCCAGCAGCAACTTTTGGCATGGACCTGTCAAAGATCCACTTGCTGAGGCTCCTTGGGAAGTCCCGGCAACACTGTGGCTTCTCTGCTGGGGGTCTACAAAGCCTCCTGTGAGCCTTAGGAAGTGCAGAGGACCCACAAGATCTCCAAAAGCCCACTGGAAAAAAGCAGTCCCCTTTTCTTACAAAACATGAGTTTACGTGCAAGAGGAAAGAAATGGTCCAAGTGTCCAGAAAACACTGCACATCTCTAATTTCTGCTTCAGGGCCTTTAACAACTTTTGCATTAAGCCCTAGTTTTATAGCCATTCCCAGAAAATTTGGGCTTCACCTCTAAAAATGGAAAATGCTTTTAGATCCTCTAGCTATAAAGTTTCCACAGCAGATCCTACAATGGATAACTCAGACCTGGTCAAAAGGGCTTGTGGAGCCCTGAATTCTACCTACCTAACCAAGGATCTCCTTTCCACCTTTGCAAAGGGCACTGCAAAGGGAAACAACGATACACAGACACTGCTCAGAGCACACCAAAAGCAAAGCAATGTGTCTCCACAGGCTGCTCTCAGGTTGAGAAGGTAGATTTTCCTTTCCAGTTGCCCTATATGGATAATATGGATTTTACCGCACAGGGGGAACTGAGAGTAATCAATATATCCAAATTATTGTATTAGTAACACAACATTTCACAAGCACTGAGGGCTGGAGAAGAAACAACAGAAAAAGGTCACACCAAGGCTTACACTCAAGCCCTGTACTTCTCTGTATTCAGGCATAATTCCTCTGAAATCAATGGGAATTTGCCTGAGTAAGGAGTAGGGTTCGCTCGGTGATAACCCTGGAGTTAAAATATCTATTGCTTCACTACAGACCATTTCAAGGACTAGGTCTGATTATTCTCCCTCAGCAATGGGAAAAGCTATGCTCTCACATTTCAAAATCAGGGGTGGGCTGAGAGGGCTGCCAAGTCTCCTCCAGCATCATGGCACCTCATTGTTAATACTCTTCAGAAGCCCCTTATTTCCATTTACATGAGTTCATTAGGATTACACAGGTGACTGATGTTCTATGCTAAGTGTCTCCGTGATTGCACAAAGTGCCATATTAACAAAAATCAAAATAAAAATGGTTTGTCAAACGCCACACAAAATGCTGCCGAAAGCTTCATGGGCAACTGTTTTAGCCTCCATATGCCTGCACACTATGAGTCAATCTTTAATTACATGATCATATAGAAAACTCCAGCCTCGGTGGCAGGAGCTCTACAACATTACAAGCAACAAAACCCAAGGGAAGGAGCACACAGGGCTGCTGCTTCCCACTGCCTCTGCATCACTAACACCGCGCCAGTATCAGCCTGATCTCAATTCTTATTATTCTCAAGTTTCTAATGGAAGAGAGGGGTTTGTTTCAAGACTCAGGAATGCAAAACTAGCTAAAAACTTATCTTTACATCACCAAAGCCCAACTACCTCTGAATTTCAGGTCAGGGCCTTCTTGAACATTTTCTGGCTGGATTACTGCTGTCCTCCTTTCCCCTTTTCTCCTTTCCACCCTAAGAACATGAAGTCTGCCCCTATAACAGTGTCCACTTGCCATTTCTCCTACAAAAATCCTAAAATCCAGAGGCAAAACACTCAAGGAAAATGGTAACACTGGCAGAAACCAGAAATAAAATAAGAGCAGAAAAAACCATGGGGTTCACTGCATGTTGGGGATGTTTTTTTCTTTTTCTCCCCTCCTGCATTTTACAACTCTGCCAAGCAGAATGTGCTAAGCCAGTGACAATGGCCAGTCCCTGGGTGGAGCTGGGACCCCGACCCCAGGAATGGAGCAGCCCCAGGGCGACCAAGAAGGCCCCAGCAGGCAGAGACGACTCATCCCTCCAGCAGCCCATGACTGCAACTCCCCAAAAAGCTTCATGTCAGGGCTAGTCCTTTCCCCTCCCTTCCACAGTTCTTCGTGGGGTGAAGCCTGATGCTCTTTTCCAAGGCAATGACCAAAGCGTCCCAGGTAACCAATTTTACCAGAACACACCAGAGAAATTAAAGCTGTCAATACATTACACTCCGTGCACCTCATTTGTGTTGAATACCTATGGAGCCAAGCAAAATACAAGTATCCAACTGATTCCTACCTGATCCTAACACATATGCCTGTATGCATTTCTACTCCTAGAAGTAGTCCTAGCTACTTCACCAGGAAAAAAAAAAAAAAAAGGACAAATAAATTAGTTCATATTAAGCTTTAAAACTGGGCCATTTCTCCCTCTACATAACTCGCTGATTGATTCCTGATTTGGGGCTCTCTGAGAATTTTGCTCGCGAGGCACTTGTGTGGCAGGCAAAGTGTCAGTGAGTCTCAGGTGGATTTCTGGACAAGGGAATAATATGATATCATGGTGTCTGCTCAGTGCCCTCTCCATGCACAATAGCCCTGAGTGGCAGCGCATGGTAAGCGGATGAGGCTGTAAGACGTATATGATCTGATGAGCTTGGCTAAGCTGGGGGAGTCTCCTCTACTCGGCTAAATTAAAAACCTCCCTGCAATTTCAGTCCTAATCACCCCCTCTGATGCTGTAATTGATGATGGTCAGTTAACTCCTTCACTCCCCAAGGCCATTTATCAGAACCTGGAGAACTGTGCATTAACCGGTGCTTCACAATTTAAATCCGTTGAATTTAATGGGAGGTCCTGGAAATTTTAGGAGTTTAATAGTGATATGAAGTATACAGGAAGTCACAGCATAAATATTTCATGGCAGGACTTTGGATACTTTAGATCCACAATGCCCCACTCCCAAGTGGTACAAGCTGTCTTTAAGCCTGGTTTGTGGAAAAATCTCTGCTCTTCAGCGGCACTGAGACAGCCATTGGCTTCTCTGCCACTCTCCTCCCTGTGGCTGGCACAGGCAAGGAGCCAGCAGCATTATTACACCCTTGCACCTCCCAGCTGGCAAAATGGCCCTTTGCAGCCTTTACCAGTTGGTGCAAGCTGCTCTAACTTGTGTTGAGAAACCAAACCAGGAAAGAAACTCCTATTTGCATTTTCAGCCTGATTCCAGACACAGCCCCTGTATGCTCCACACACAGGCTTATTGTTGGCTCCTACACAACATGCTCCAAACTTAATAACGAAGGTGTGACTAGAGCTGTTAAAACAATCCTGGAGCTAAATAACATCTTTCCATTCCACCTCCTATTTATGAAGGTTTTTAGGGAATTGTCTGTACAATGCATTGTTGTTCTTCTCTAAATTGCAAAATTCTCTGATTCATTCCAAGAAGGGGGGGGGGGATCTAAGATGTGATATATGTTTATACTCTACTGAAAAAGAGGCTTTGCAGCATTGGGAAATCTATAGCATGAATTATTCTAACTGATTTATAATAGACAGTGATACCTAAGGACTCTATATTCTCACTATTGTACTTTCATGACAGGGTTGATGTACATGCTGCATCATATTCTGTAACCAGAACAATGCCCAAATACCTGCTTTAGAATTACAGCCTATTACTGCACTTTAGAAAAGAGCAAGAAGCTTGCCTTTGTTACATTTTTAAAGTTATTAGTTTTAAGGTTGTCTTGAAAGACTCAGATCTCAATACAACTGATATTTCATATAGTTCCAGTATCAACATCCAGCCATTGACCCTAGATTTTTAAGTCTCTCCTTCCATATTAAAACACCAGCAACCACTGGAGCCTATTCTTACTTTTAGTTCTGTTGTGTTGCTTTGCTTCCTTTTCTGCATAGGGAATAGGCTGCAGAGTCTCAATACTGTGAACCTACTTAGTTTACAAATCCCAGCACTGCTATTCTGTAAATAGGAAACCATCTGGCTCAGGAGACACCTGGACATCAAGAGATGAGTCAGCTCAGAGAAGGCAAGGCAGAAACCCCTCTTTGTGGGCTCAGTAGAAGTAGTTCAAAGCTGCCCCCTAAGATGTTGCAAGACTACTTTACACAGTGATTAACACCTGACTGGTGGTTTGAAGGGCAAGAAAATGGGGTAAACTGATAGACCTTCCCACCCAAGGCACCCTTCCTTCTTACCTTCCTGCAGAGGAGGATAGTTGTTATTCTAGATGCTTTGACAAATGAAAGCATTGATTCCAGACAGCCATTCCTACTTAGATCCCCAATTCATCTTGTAAAGAGTGCAATATTCTCATAACACTACATCACTGACCAATATTAAAAAGAAAAAATATTGCTTTTCACTTTTCTGGATGTATAAGTAGGACTAAGTCCTGGCTGGTTCCCAGCAGCCTTTGATGAAGTCCAACTCTAAGGCAACTGACTGAAGACACAGAAAGAGGCAAAAAAATAGGTTTTTATTAGAGTTCATCTCCCTTGCTGCTGTTACTTTTCAAAGGGATAATTTCCCAGGCCCCCAAAGCAACCACATCATCCCTGTTCCAATACTGCCTGCAGCGTTCGACTAATGCAGCACGATACCAAAGTTCATATTAAATGAGGATACAACAATTTAGTCTCTAACAGACAACAAAACAACTGGCCCTAAAGTTCTTCCAGCACAACCAGGATCCACATGGCACTGAAAGGTGGAGTGTCTGCCAGCCAGTAAATGAATTTAATTAGGCAGTGGAGTGCCTGGTCTCATATGGCTGGAACCGCTGAGTGTAGGTGTGTGTGCACATGCACTCCTGACACATTAGCAGAACTAAGCCAAACTGCTAAAGAATCCATCAGTTTTTCCTGCAGCAATTAAGCTAAACAGACAACTCTGACCATGCCAGTAGGACATCTACCGGACTTGACTTTTTGTGAAATTCCTTTAAGTTTGAAAGGGAAGACCTGAAAAGAGACATCTGCACAAAGACACCCCAGTTCTGATTTCTATACGATTTGTTGTGTACTGCACAATGTTTTCCTCACTGAAAAGCCATTGAGAGAGGAGAGAATTAAGACTAGCAATGAAAAAATAATTTAAAGAGCGTCGAAGAAAAACATCTGAAGATCAGACTGTTCCCGTTACAGGTCACGTTTCATAGCTTTGCTCAGAGAAAAAGCAATGCCTACAGTTATTACAGGAAACATGCCCAAGACATTGAGGACACTATTCTATTTACTGGGTCAGATACCTGTGTGCAGCTATGCTTCCATATCCAAATGACATGCAAACTACTATGACTCAATGAAATGTGAAAGTTAATTTATTCACTTTTTTTAATATGTGCTTTTATATGTATTACTGACCGGCTTTCTGCACCTATGCAGGCAATACACCTAATACAAATACAGTCAACATCAGAACCACCTATTTCCTTCTGAAACCCCTTTAGAAAGGCAAGGGCCACAAACCCAATTAACTGGCCACTGGGGATTTCCCTTAGAGGAGAAAGTACTCGGGGTACACAGAGCTGGAACCTTACCCCGTTCCCCTTTTGTAGTCTGTGACAGGAACGAGTCTGTAGGTGACAGGAGGACACACTGGCCATATGGCTACAACACTTCATGTTACAGCTCTGGAGGTCCAACAGATCTCCTAAAAGGAGAACTGGAAGTCACAATAAGCTGGTGCAGCCCATTATACACGTGACGTTTTCCCCAAAGAGTTCTAGAAGATGGCAAGACAGCTCCACATTATCTTTAACCTTATTCCCAGTCAGTGCTTAGAGAGAAAACTAAATGAGACTCCATCTAGTCTGCCCTTTGCTGGCCTTCTATTCCCACTTTCTTATTTGTAACAGTTTCATTGTAAATGAGTAAAGCATTAGAACATTAGCTTATATTGTACTGCAAAGCCTATTCCAGTAAACCTGTCAAAATTGGCATCATTAATAATAATACTTAGCACTTACATACTGCTTTACATTTTCAGAGCACCGTAGACATTAACTTAATTAACAAGTGACAGTTTCACAAGTAGAAGCTCTCTCTGCAGCACCAGCCTGCGTGCCTGAATTTCTCACAAAATCTCAAACTCTGCATTAATCCACTTGTCTTTCATCCCTCTGAAAAGATTATCTTCCTTTTTATTCACCTACTTTGGATATATACACCCATGCTTTTAAAAACCAAGCTATTAAAAATATTCAGGTGGAAGAACACTGACTTAACATAAGCTAATTGGAAAATCCACATTACCCTACTTTTCAGCCTAAATTACTCAAAAATCAGAGCTCTATAAAGCACATGTCTGGACAGAATAGGGCTCTAAATTGGTGTAAAGTGTACTTAATATTGATTGCTCTGCAATTTCCAAAACTGTTCAGAAACAGAGGGACATAATTAGGTTTTATTTGAATTTCTCCTTCAGGTTTAAAAAGAAAGATGGCAAAAAAAATCAATATGTTAGTCTAGCTACAGAAGTAATGTAAGTGAAACCTCTGTCTCTAGCAATTTACATAGAAAATTCACTGGGGAGAATAGTGTTCAGTGCTTGGGGCCGTATTTCAGTGGTCTGTAAAGTCCCTACTAATTTCCAAAGCTGAAGTTTAGGCATGATGGTGTCACATCTGGCTTGTTTTCCCCTTGTAGCCCACCAAGAAAACCCATCACCCCAAGGACACCTGTGTACCAGACAGAAGTCCCTGCTTGGTCCACCTACACAATGAGGTAGAGACCCTTATTGCAGCCTTCATCACAAACCTTCAGCTTGCAAAGGGAGAACTTGATAATCTGCCCCAAAAAAAACCTCTCCCAAGACACTCATGAACATTATAATCCACAACCCATGTGGGTGATAGATGTGCTCACTGACAGGGTGAGCCACAAGGCCACTGCAAACACCACCACAACCCACAGCATCAGGCTCAAGGAGTCCAACAGAAAACCCAAATACTTATGCAAGAGGGCAAATAAATCACTGTTCAGACACAGACAACTTGAAACCACAGAGATGTGTCGTCTCTGCCTCACCAGGACCACCAAAAACCCCATCTCCAACATCTGGGTGCCAGCCATCAGGGTTTAAACTCCCACCACCACTCACTACAAGTCATTTCCATGGCCAAAAACAACTGTCTCAAAGAAAGGAGCACCCAGAGCTGCTGCTGGCTTCTGGAAAACACTCAGCACCCCCAGGTTGCCCTCCCCAGAGCAGCCAGCAACCACCCTGACATATTCAGCCCCTCACACAACCAAGAGGTTATAACAAAGTCTGGGTTACTCACACATCTGCTGTATCTTTCCACGCAGGGAACCAAACCTTGCAGGAAGGTCTCCTCCAAAATGCTTGTTGGAGAATGGTGGGAGGAGTTGAGCAGCCCAGCCCTAACAAGCTCCTGCTGATGCCCCACAGCTGTCTACAACTCTATGAGGGAGCACCATAACAACCACCCCTCCAAACCCCTATGCAACTCATTACACTTCTTTTATGGCAGGGCAGGGTGGGGCCATGGCTAAAAACCTCCACACCCACCCAAATGGCAGCTGTGGGAGCAGGCAGGGGTAATAGCCTTGTTTGGGAGGACTTCCACCACCCTGCAGAACCTTGCTGCTGGAGTCAGGGGGTCTATATGTTCATTGTCCAATTCGTGGCCATGATGGTTGCTTGAGAATATTAATGCCTAAAACTCTCCAAACACACGCAGGTGCTACCAGAAAAAAAAAAGATGTTACATGTTACATTCCTGGAGCCCAATGTGGACTGAGAGGTCTCCAATCCCCCTTCCTACAAAGTGCCCAGACTGCACACTGGGATCACTGAAAAGCAGCCTCTCCATACAGCATAACTGCTGTGAGGATTTAGCCATGACACAAATGTTAATTTATAGCATAATAGTTATATTGGGAAGTGATGTTGCTTTTCAGCTACTTCTTGGTAAAAGGTAGCACTGTCCTGCTTGTGCTCAAAGTGTGACAGGCAGGAACTCGACAGTACCAGGGAAACTGCTGTAAGCTTTTATTGGCTGTATTTCCCATGGAACAAACTCTTTGCTGATGAAAATTAGCATTGGTCCACAAAAATGTGATGCAAACAGCCATACAGGCTGCTTCTTCTAATAAATCCTTTACTTAAGGAGTGTGTCATAACATCTAAATGTCTGCTAAATTAATTGTTCATGATCCAAAGGCTCTTTATTAGACTTCTAATGCTGGTAAGTTTGGCTGCAATATGTTTATGCCCAAATATGCACACAGGAAAGCAACCAAACCAGCTTATTCAACCAGGACAAGGGATTCTGAACCAACCCTCACTACCACACCAGTGCACAGTGCTAACAATAACTCAGAATTTCCCTTCCTCTCACCAACAATTCAAACACTGGCGATGGTCCCATCAGAGCATTTAATATCTTCTGTAAGCCTCTGTTTAGCAGGAAGATTACATCCCCGAGATTTCACAGTTCAAAAGTTTATACTGTCCTGGTCTATTTATAGACTGCTGACACTGCCTCTTCTAGAGTGCAGATATCCTGGGGAAAAAATAATAATAATCTGTTTGAACCAGTTTGAAACAGGGTTTTAAAAAGTTTGTTTTCTGTGGCCAGGACCAACTCTCAGTCCTGCTTCAGAAGGTTTACTTTGCTGGCCTAGGGTTTGCAATTAAGTATTCTTCTGACCTTCCAATAAACTTGACACTTTGAAAAGAAAGTTAAAATTTAGAACTGGATAATCAGTACTAAAATCAATATATCCTTTGCTTGTAGTTAATCATTTTCTCAGGAGGAACGGGACTGGGTTTTGGGGAAAGAGAAATTAAGGAACCCACAGGTTAAAAATTACTTCTGCTGTAACAGAATGATCATGAATAGAATGACCATTTCAGCCTATATATCCATGATTTCTTTTATATTTAGTTTTCACTTCCCAATGTACAACTTTTCTTTAGATCTTTCAGCACATAAATCTCTCAAGCTCTCTCTTGGTGCAGGACTGCTTTCAGAACACAAAATAGATATTTTTATGTCATCTCCAGCTATCCAGTTCCCGAGAGATAAGATGCAGGCCTCGATCTAACCTCATTTACACAGATCAAAATCAGAACTCAATCCATGGGAGCGAGCAGAGTGGCACTGCTGTAAACCTGCCCTGCTTCGTACTTTTGGCAGTTTTGTGTGTGATGCTTTTAACACATCTCTGAGCCAACTGATTTGAATGTGTTCTTTAATTAAACCTCTCTTTTAAAAATCAGGTGGCACTCATGCTTGTGAAGATCTCTGCCCTGCCAGTGCTTTCAGGTCAATGTCCTTCACACACAGCCTCCATCCAGCCTGACCCTGCCCTGATCCGGGGTTGGCAGTGTCACGGTGATTTGCCTTTTCATTCCTCACTGCAAATGATGAGGTTACTATGTGATAGTTGTACTGAAAAGGAAGAGGTAGAGAGAGGGAAAGTTTTTGGAACAAATCAAATCCTTCCAGTGATTCCACCACTTCCCTGGGCAGCCTGTTTCAGTGCTTAACAACTCTTTCAGGGAAGAAATTTTTCCTAATATCCACCCTAAGCCTCCCCTGGTGCAACTTGAGACCAGTTCCTCTTGTCCTGTCACTTCCTTAGTTGGGAGAAGAGACTGACCCCACCTGGCTACAGCATCCTTTCAGGTAATTGTAGAAGGTGAGAATGTCCCCCCTGAGCCTTCTTTTCTCCAGGCTGAGCCCCCTCGGCTCCTGCAGCTGCTCCTCATCAGACTTGTCCTCCAGACCCTTCCCCAGCTCCATTCCCTTCTCCAGACATGCTCCAGCACCTCAGTGTCTGTCTTGCAATGAGAGGCCTAAAACTGAACACAGGATTCATCATCTTTCAGGGAGCAGCCTCTCCATCTTTTCTGCTCTGTGTTTCCTTCAAGGCATCATGGGCTAGACGGGACAGAGGTAAGAGCATGGGTTTTCTGTGCTGTAAGTAAGGACCCCAAACAGTAGAACAACATTATTCCTTTTCACAGTCCTCCAGAGGTCATGAAGTATGTGCTTGAAGACATGTGAGCATTTAATTAGGTAAAGTTAAGCTCAAGTTTAGGCATTCTCTATCCAAAGGGAATTTTAATTTGCAACCATGGCACCCAGATTCCAGCCAAATATCTTGCGCCTTTGCAAGATAATACAAATTTTTAATGCTGTTCCACTTCCTTTCCCTGAGGGGAATGCACCTCCTGAAGAAATCACCTATGAGCTGCTTAGCCAGTGGATCTTCTGACAAGCTTTGTTCTCAAAGCAGCCCACGCACCCTCGGTTCACCCTTCTCTCAGCTGACATGGCAGAAGCTGGGCAGGCACTTCTCCTACTCCAACTGTGAGTAGTGAGCTGCTGCACAAATCCTTCTCCTGGTCAGCCCAGTGCAACAGCTTTGGCACGGTGAGGCAGGGCTGTGCACAGGGAAGGGCCAGCCTCCAGTGCCTGGGAGCATTTTAATCACAGGCTGCAGTAAATATTTAATTATCGTGTGATTTCTTCTGTGCAAACCTCAAAGCGCTTCTCGATATCAATACTTGCTCTAGTTATGTGTAACCATCTTTCAACTTTAAGGAATATATTCAGGAGTGATAATAAATATTTCATAAAACTGTAACGAAAAGCTGTTTGTAGACTTTAGGTGACCTGCTGCTTATTCTGAGGTGAGAGGAAGTACTTCAAGGGTGTATTAATTTCAAATAATTTTAAAGAAGTCTTATATTTCTTGGATATCTGCTTTGCCCAGCTGAAAATCAAGGCCAAGATGACTCAGTCATTATACTGTAACGTGAATTCACTATCCTCCCTGCATACAACATACACAGCATGATTCAAGGTTAAGCATAGAATATCAAAAGACTCAGAGCATGGACAATTTTAATGGTAAAGGAACCTTGACTTTTAGTGATTATATTAGTTCAACTAAAATTGACCTTCAATATATGAAGATTTCATTTTCACAAATACATGGTATGACTGATGCCTTTATTAGGCTTACAAAAAAGTAATCAGAATTGAAGCTTTCAAGGCCACAGTCTCTTTTTTCACTTCAAGTTACAGATAACGGAAGGAAAGACACGGTTATGAGATCTTAAAAGCAAAACTAATCTTTTTTGTTTGTTTGTTTCTTAATAAAAGGCGATGGTATTACTATTTATCAGGTCCCCCTAGCTAACATTCTTGCTAAATAACAACATGCCACTTTCCAGCGTTATCACCAGAGTTGTTGCTTGTGCATATTTATCCAGTTAATGGGATGGATTTATTACAAGTATTGAATAATTTGGACCCAGCCTACCCTGATGTATTTTATGGCATGTGGTCAACACAGCTATTACGGCGTGGGTCTGCAACTGCTCTGTAAACTGGAGCATACAGTCATTAAAATGAATGAGCACAAGTGTTTGTTATGCTGTTTTTAATTATATGTTTATCTCTTTCTCTTTTATTCTTCCATTTTATTTATACCACATGTGGTCACATATGGGCCGTAGATGTCATCTTAGGAGTTTTAGGCGAACACCAGGCAACCATCTTACTTTGTTGAGGAGGGTATAACTTACCCCCTTACCTCCAGAAATCACAGGGCTATATATCTTAATTTATACACATATTCCTGACTTTTAGTGAAGTCCAGTATCGAGAGTTGAGGGGAAGGGAGCAAACCTTCATCATGTGAAACACTAGTTTTGAGAGGGACTGTTTTAATGTTTATAGAATCATAAAACTGTTTAAGTTGGGAAAGACCTCTAAGATCATTAAGTTCAACCATTATCACAGGGTAAACGTGGGTTTATTATTTAAATTAGATATCTACATTATGATTTGGAAGAAGAAGTTCCTTAATATCTTCTATGGAACAGAAAATCCTGGAGACTGAAACCCATCATACTGTTAGTTTAACAACTAATATTTTAAAAATATAGTTTAAGGCACAAATTAAGGGTACTTTCAGGGCTGAGTTCTGTTTTCTGCAAGTTATGCCATGTGGAAATATCATTCCAAGTATCATTCCCTTGCACACTGATGAAAACTAGTCTGAAAAGATAGTACAGATGTTGGAGGACATGTCTGATAAGATACTTCTATCAAAGCTGCCAGTGGACAGGAATGCACTGGAAACCAGATTCTGTGTTATGGTACAAGGAATGCAGAGGAATAAACCTGGTCTGCAGGACACTGGCATCCTGTTGGGTCTGTGGTTTATACCATGAAAACCTTTTGACTTATTATTTGGCTTATGGGTTTATTCTTCATGTGATTTTATTGGTGGAAATGGGCCAGAAAAACCAAAAGGATATTGAAAGTCCACTTTCAGTGAGTTGTATATCCTTGAAATCTGATTTCTATGTGTTAGCATCAGGACACAGAATCATCTAAACTTTTATAAAAATCAAAGACTTTTTTTTAATCCATATACCTCCTTTGGAGAGGTAGGAGTTGAAGAAAGTAATGTCCAGACACTTGAATCTATGAAAATTTGTATATATGCCTTACTTTCTTCATTGGGTGAGCTATCAGTTGTATTCTCAGCATTGGCTGAAGGCCTTATCTTTCACATGACAGAATGTGAACAATTTATGCATTTAGCTAAATCTGCTTAACCTGGGTCAAACTACACCCATGTTGGAGCTCTGCCATCATAAGCAAAAAAGAATTATAGATCTGATGGTACATGTTCTGATGAAGGAGAAACAGTGACACTGGGCTGATCAACAGTTTAACAATGACACAAGTGGCTCCCTCTGAGGACAGGATCAGGTCTATTGAAACGATCAATTTAAGTTTTAAATTATACTTTTAATTATTTAAAATAGAATGTCGGCAGAGCTAGGAAAGAAAAAAATCCCTTTGTGTCAAACAGTAATTACATCTGACTTTTCCACCGAAAACTCTAAGTGCTCTAGTACAGCATTATAACTGCTTAAAAGTAGAAGGTTCTTTCTTTTGCATAGTTCAGATTGTGCACTGAACTAGATAGCTTTGTTAGTGGGGCACGCGGCTCTTCGTTCCTGGGACCCTGCTTGAACTCTTTACTTAAATGAATACACTGGTTTTGCTCAGTCATTAGTAGGCAGTTACTCATATCAAAATGCACTGCATTTAATTCAGGACAGTTGGCAGCCTCTGCACAAGTGAGACTCCAAAATGAGCCAGCCTATAAAGGAGGGGAATGTCTTCAGCTTAGAGCTGGGGTTACCTCTAGGGCAAGGAGGGGATTTTCTCACTCCAGCTGTCTACATTGGAACTGGTATTCAGTTCCTGCTACTCTGAGACCTGCAATCTTGTGAGGGAAGGGGAAAAAAGTAGAAAAAAATAAATAACCACTCAAATGCTCACCAGGAGAACAGAAAATTTTAAATAACACACACACACAAAAAAAATCTGAAATATACCTGCTCATGCATCGATCACCTCCATTTCAGATGTGATGCCAAACAGAGAGGATGAGGGTTCAGCTCAGTTAGGGAGAGTGCAAAAATCAACAGCACTAAAGCTACTTTTCAGGTTAGCATAATCTTCTGTCTGCAAACACTGTCTGGTTTATCTGATTATTTTTTTTTATTGGACAGCTGTGATCTTCTCCTTTCAAAACCTTGTCACTGCCGTTCAGCAGAAATGTAAGTGATATGATTAAGGAACATGGCATCTTGTATAATCGGTCGTAATCATTATCTAGGGGTTTCAGTAACATGACACATGCACAGCAACAGCAGCATCTGCTATGGACTGACAGATATCTCAAGCTCAGGATGATGGAAGCACACTCAGGGATTTGTAAACTTGTCTTGGCTAATGCCACTACCCTGATGTGAACCTGTTGTTGGCTATGCTGCTTAAAGGCCAAAGATTAAAAGTGTTTTATAAAGTTCATCCTGTCTCTCATGAACCTTCATCTCTGCCCGGTGTGGGATGCGTTACCTTGGCAGACCTTTCCCACTTTCACTGATAGGGTGGTACTTTTGGAAGCAAAGAGCAGAACTCTATTTTTGTAGCGTTTCTTCACCGCCCATCACGGTGGTGTTTTACAAACACTCAGTGCTGGATTAACTGTGTTTCCAGAGAAGTCAACAAAGTTGAATTGCATAGTGTATACTCTGTAAGTTATAAACATGAGGGGATGGACTCCCCAGGGACACGTGGCTGTAACTTGAGTGAGCACTGCTGTGTCTTTGCTGCTTGCAAGAAGCTCCGTACCCTACGTAGGAGCTGAAGACCACTAGCCATGGCCATATTCTGGATGCTTCCTAAAGGAGATCTGATCTCTGTTTCTTCCTGAGCCTGCAGAAACTAAAATCCAGTCTCTCACTTTCTGCATATGTTCCCCAACCACTGTGCTATTAAAGGTCTGGGAGAACTAGAGATGAGAGATGTTTTCCATGCCTCCTTGTTATAACTGAGTCACTGGAAGGCAAATGGCAGTGAGCCAGGAGGAGAACAAGCAAATGAGAATCATGCCAGAAATGGGATACATGCTTTTTTCTTCTTCCTCTTTTTTTTTTTTAATGTTTTTTGATTTGACAAAATTTAGAACAGCTGTAGACTGCATTAATTTACTCTGAGGTCTGAGAGATTGCCAAGGCCATGGTTAGGGACATCACTTTTGCACACCAACTGTGGAAATTCATCATTCCTCCGTGTCAACATCAGAGGATTAAGATTTGGGCACTGTTCCTTTATTGTGACTCCAATGTTTTGGTCACTTGTAGACAGGATCTTGTACTCAGCCTGCTCCATTCAACTTTTTGGAAGCGTTACTACAGCTGTATTTCTGGTACACTTACAAGCTACCAACCAGTGGGCAGCGTGAAGTCAGTTTTTTTCTGCTATGAAGCAAAACCCATTTTTATGGAAACATGGCAGTTTATAAAGTCATTTCATAAACATCAGCGTATTGTATATAATATATATTATATATCCATTCTACCTCAGAGCAGAACTACAGATCATGTCTCATCAAACCATGTTATCTAGGAATAACACAGCTGATTGTTTCAAAAGTATTTATTCCCACCTTACTTCTTTAAAGCTTTACAGATAAGGATTTTTCATAAGATTTTAGAACATTATGATTCCAATTTCCTTACTCTCACCATGTAGGACTGTATTCCACAGATTATCTCCTTAGGTCAGCTTTTTTTGATTATGGGAATGGGCTGTGCTGATTTCTACCATTTGAGAATCTGGACCATGGAGTTCAAGAGGATGACTAATAGAGTCAGGAGCTCATCAAGTTCAGTGATGGCATCAGAATCTGATTCTGCTTGTGTTCAGGGACAAAGGATTGATAACTGATGAAAGGAGAGGCAATTAGTTAACCACATTTGAGAAGGAGACAAATACAGAATGCAAATGCACTTGCCTCTTTAAGGCTTCCTCTGCTATTGCCTCATGGAACAAAAAAAGAAAAAAATCATATTCCTTTATTCTCAAATACAAACATATTGAATGATTATTGTCTGAGTTCCAGGATGTAGGTGTCAAAATTGACTCTTCCTTGTTGCTTTCTTGCAGGTCAAGGTTTGAAAGAAAAATATGTGTATAGATAAAACAGGCACAGATCAGATGTAAAAATCCACCTGCTCCATTTATTAATGCAGTTCTGCGTGTGAAAGTACAGTGTCAGGAATTAGGTAGCATATGAAAGTACAGCTAGATAAATTTAAACAGAATTTTGAATCAAGATACATTTGGGAATACAAAACAGGGTGAGATTAAACCTAATGTAATCAAAGGTAGAGAAAGGAATTTGAGACAACGTGGCAATGATCAGAATTTCAGCTCTTAAAAATTGCATTTTTACTGAAGACTTTGCCACAGGTGAAGTTACAATAGCTGCTCCCACCCTCAGCACAGGCATAAGCAGGTGTTCCTGCCTTCCCTTTGCCTCTGAGACAAACACCTGCTAATATTAGCTACCTGCTCCCCGTCGCCACCAGAAGGAGCTTAGCAGATATTTCATTGGATTGTACAATAATGTGAAGTCTTCTCTAATCTTATTTGGCACATTACCCACTGGATTTATGGAAATCCTCAATGAACCCTAACCCGGAGGTGTAGCAGTCACATAAACTCTGCGTGTGAGTGTGTGTGTCACAGTGGTCACGAGGACTGCCCTTGGCTTTACCTGCTGCTGGAGTTTTTTGGCTGGGCCGACAAGTAACCCTTAAATCCAAAGGGAATGAAGTATGAAAATCAGTCTTCCAAACACACAGCGCTTTGGCTGATTAGCATGGAGAAAAAGGAATTAATAATGAGGAGGGAAAAAAAGATAGCCAGAAACTACAAACACCAGGGAGCCCATTTCAGTGTTACTTGAAAATAAAGCAACAATAGCAAGAGTAGTCATCTCATTAAATAATAATTTGTTATTTCCCTTTAATGCTGCACATGTTCTTTAATGGCTGTGACTTCTTAAGACAGTTTGACTACAATTCCCACATATTTATCAATAGGAAACTTGTCTAACTTTTAATGAGTCCTTGAACTGACCACCTGTGAACAAGAGGTATCATAAACCTTGTCTCTTCAAATATGAAAAATAATTTGAGCATAAGTTTTCCTTGATGTGGCTAATCTAGAGTGGGTTGTGAAACTGCTCAAGTCAAGCCATTCCCCCTACAAAATTAAGACATACCTACCCCTTCTGTCCAGTGGCAAGGAGTGGAAGCTGCTGTCGTTTCACACATTTGGAAAATTGCAGGTAATTAAAGAAGGAAGGGAAAAAAACCCATGTCTGTTTACTGAAGAGTGTTTTTTTTCATTAGAGAGGTGTATTGATATATTTCTTTGTGGTCAGAGTTGAGCCATCGGGAGAAATTTCAAGTTGTTGAAACCAGCCTGATGGTCTTTCATGTCTTCATGTCTTGTGACAAGAGAAGAGGATGTGCTCTGAGCTGGATTCTGCACTCAGGGGAATTGCATTTTCATATGAAATTAAATTCATATAACTTACTGCACAATTTCAGGGAAAAAATTATGTGAAGAGTGTCATTTCATTTCAGCTGAACCAGCTTGTAAGTTTTACCAGCTCTGTCTACAGTGCTGATGGCTGGTTATAAAATGGAATCGTACTTCATTTTATTCTTATTTATGTATCATCTGTCAGATTTTCCTGTTTCACTTTGACTTCACCGTTCTGATTAAATGTTAATATTTTGGTTTTAAATTACATATCCTCTGGCATATGATGCCACATGCAGAGATTTCTTTTCCTTTAGCACTTTAATGAGATACCCTATCAACATATAAGCATGAAAATTTTCAAAAATTATGAAGGAAAAATGTTACATTTTCAACCAGGAATTTTCAAATATATTGAATAAAAAGGATATTCTGTTCTAAACCACAAAATATTTAAATGATGATTTCAATAAAGTTTTGTTTCAGCATTTGTTGTAAAATGGTGATGTTGATGCCTTCAGAGGTAAACATTTTCAAGGCATCCCGGTTTTAAAGGATTTGAAATTCTGCATTTTCATCCAAAAGCAGGAAGAAACAAAATGTCAAAAACTCAATGAAGTTTAAATTCCAGGTTTACACACAGTTTCTTAATTTTTAGTCCACAGGTGTAAAACACCCTGTGGGAACAAAATGCATGTAGTGGAACTGCAGTGCCATTTTTGGGAAGACTATACATATGTTGAATGCATTTCCCAGCATCTGATCTGCAAGGGAGAATGGTGAAATCAGAAAAAGAGAGAAGCAAACCCACCACAAATGCACAGAGTGTTTTTACAGAAATACTGGTGTGACCAAGGTGACTCCATCCCTTCTCTCTGATGGCAATCACATCACAGGTAACACGATGTTTTACTGCTTTTGGCAGCGTTGCAGAGATAACCTCTCCATGACGAACAGATTTTCAGCAATAATTCCTGTGTGCTGGCCTGAACCTGAATTTTCTTTCATGTTAGAACATAAATATCTGAGCATTCCTCGTATTTTCTTCTTGCATAAATAAACTGTCTACAGGCAGTGGGCAGAGGTACTTGTTATTGTGTTTCTGTTGTGACAATGTCAAAAAAAAGTCAGGCTCGGTGTTTTCCAAAGGGCCATCTTTGTCATACAGAGAATGTAATTGCACCCTTTTAAAGTATCATCCTGGTGCCACAGAACATTGCGTGGAGCTACTGAGTGATTTAATGCACCAGTAATACAGTCTTTTTGTTTTCCCACATTTCTAATGGCAATAGATGAAAACTTGGGACTGCACAGCATTGGTCTCAAATGAGCTTGGTCCCTCATTTTTCCATTTGCCAGATTAGGATGAACACAGAGCAAGGAGGAGCTGCCTTACATCTTCCACTCCTCACGTTAAACATAATCTCCCAGCCTAAGTGCTGAATCACGTCTCCCAAGTATCTCCTGCTCCAATTGTGCCTTCACTTGTGTTGCTTTTATTTACCATGTCAGCTCGCACCTTTCTTAGCAGTGTAGCCTTTCTTCCCCTTCAAACAAGTATATCCTTTTCTCTGTGGCGATTTTTGAGCTGTGTGCTCAAGTCAGGGGTTAGACAAACCTTATCAGTATGCGTGTGTGTGTTTACGTGTGCGCACTTGTGTGTGTAATTCCGGTATTTTCTCCTACTGAACAGGACAGTTGCATCGGAAAGCTCGTAAAAGCCAGAGTGGAACAACAGCACAATGCATCAAAGGGAGAACCGAGATTCTTTCTTTCCATAATTTTAGCTGAATGCATCACACGGTGGCAATTATATGGCACATTTTTCTTCTAAAAAATTGGCCTCGTTGTGCCTCTAGACAACAAAACAGCGTGAAGAAACCATACAGGCACAGCTTGGTTCCAAATAACCATGTTTACCTAATATACACAAATATGCCAGGCCTAACTATATAAATATTGCTGTTCTGACTTATTTCTGGAAGTTTCTGAAACATATAACGTGGTGAGTAGAAAAGAACATTCGCTATTTATTTTCATTGTAGGAAAAGGCAGTAAATCTCATGTATGAACATATTTGCAATGTGATAGGGAAAGATGACAGGAGTGTCTATGGAGCATTTTATACTCACTCATATAGTGAAAAAGACACAATGGAAAAATTAATTTGAGGTGTGCAGCTCAAATTTATATGAGACATTCTGATTTATCTAGAAAATATCTTCTATAGTATTTAATTTGAATTGATTCATGCCATGGTTTTTTTTCTCTTGTAAGATATTCAAGAGATTCTCAGGGTGACATGAAGCACTTTTAAGAGGACTACCAGTTATCTCCTCTTTTCTTATCTCTTGGGCAGCTTTTTCCAGCATTTAAAACTAGTGCTTGAGTTTCAAAGCTCCGTTCCACAATTGCTGTCAGATGAGGTGTATTGACAGAGAGGTTTTGCTCTGGGGACCTAATGTAGTATTTGAATGCATCAGAAATTGCAAATGATGCAAAATGACTCAAAAAAAAAAAAATATTCCTAATAGAACTCAGAAAATTCCCAACCCAGAAGCGTGACTGATTTTAATAAACCACAGATTCAAAAAGCAACAAAAGATAATTTCTGTCTGATTCCAGGGGAATCGATGACAGATGACTCTTAGCCCGTGGCACGGGCACCTGGCAGTGCTGTGACACTGTTCCTGTGCCAAGGGCACAGGGCTGAAATGACATGTTCCCCTTCTCTGCCAAACCTGGCTGATAATGGGATTAAAGGCTGTAAGAGGCACCTGTTAGTCAAGTTTTGACTTGAATTGTCCTGTTGGTGTCTTCCATGAGGAGTCTTCTGGAACAGAGTCACGGCAGGCATTCCTCGCTCACAGTCACCAATGTGAGGATTTTCTTCATTTTCAGTTCCTGGGAAAAACAGGGATTTATAGAATCTAACTCCCCTCTCAGCTGGTGCAGAGATCAGGGCTGAGATCTAGCAAATACCACTTGCACGTGATGCCGAGGCTGCCAAAAATTATTATTGACATTCATTTCCTGCTGTGCCAATCTTTGGGATGACAACTAGACCTACCACCAGGAGCTACATATCCATTTCACCTGTCCCAAACCTCTCCCAGAAACTGCTCTGTGACTGGGGCTGCCCCAGGGCATGAAATGGTGGAGTCTTGCTCCATGTCACAGCAAAAGCCAGTTAAATTAGGGCACATCTGACCCTGCAAAACTGAACATCACTGTCACTGGAAGCAGTACAAAGCAAGAGAGGTGCAAAGAAAGATTGCTGGAGGGGAGGAAAAGAATATTTGTGAAAAGCATGCAATGTTCATAGCTTAATTTTACATTTCTTCTCCAAAATACTTGTCACCATAATTCAAATTCTGCAATTTAATACTGTAAAAATACCCCCCAAAATGTCTCCTCCCCTTTTTGGCATTTGTTTGCTTTTCAAAGCATTTGAAACAACATGATTTGTAGTTTGGCTTTTTTGTTTTGTTTTTATTCGGTGGGTTTAGTTTTGTTTATTTTCAGGGACAGAAGTGGCTCCACTCAGTTACTTTCTTGTTCCTCTCTATTTTATTTGTCTACTCTGTAAACTTTATTCTTTTCCTCCAGCTTAGAAAAATTAGATTTTGACTAAATGACAGCCTCCTCTTTCTTCTGGCCACTTTCCAAAAGCCATGAAATATTTAAAAATTTGGAAACAGTAAAAAAATGGAAAAAAAATGGAAAAATAAATCACTAACATTCTTTTGCACTTTTTTTCCCACCCAAATATAAAGCTCCAGAATGTTCTTAAAAATCACTCTTTGAGAATAGAATTTTAAAATTTCGTGTGATTGGTTGGTAGTTATGTTTTGCACTTCTGTAGAAAATAAAGTGTTTTATGACTGCCAACCTCATAGGAACATATTTTTTATTAAAAATAGTTCTCACCAAATGTTTTAAGGAAAAAAAATATCAAACGGGTCCAATAAATCCAAATTATAATCAGGCTTAAGTTATATATCAATTTGCTGAAGAGATGAATATACTTATTTAATGTACAGCCACCAAAACCAATAGAAGATTTTTAAAAGAGAGTCCTTGCATGAAGAAACATGGAAAGACCTCATTGGATAACTATTCATTCAGGAAAAACAATGAATAAAGAAAGAGAGATTCTTCAGGGGGCTTAATTTAAAAAATCTGATTTCTCAAGAATACATTACCTAGTGTAGGTCCCTCCCTTCTGACACCTGTTTGGTCTCCTCATGTCAGTCCTCTGGTGTTAAGGTTGGGATTTTATGTTCCATTAAAACCAGTTCCATCACTGATGTAGTCCAACCATAACAAAATTTAAACTGAAGAATTAATGAATTACCTCAGGTTAATGCTTGGACATCTTAGAGGTCTTTTCCAACCTTAATGATTCTATGATTCCTTTTTTGTCTGTTTGTTTTAATTGAATCATAAGAAAAATCTCCTCCAGTTTTGCTAATGGCTTGGCTCTGGATTTGTCCCACTTCTTAGAGCTATTCTTTTATTTCTTTTCTAGAAATCATGAATCTTTGATCACATGGGTCCAATTGCCTCAAAGCCACTACATAAACACCGTTTTTCCAGCTATTTGATTCAACTTCTATTACTTTTTCCCAGAGTTCTGCTCCATATTCAAATTAAAAGCGAACAAACAACCCGAACCACCTTTTTATTCCTTTTCCTTGCCCGGATGCCTTGCAAAGCGAAGACAAATAACGGCTTTGATCCGGGGAGAGCGTGGATTTTCTTTTTTCTTTTAACCAGGCAGAGGATATTCGTGCAAGGGAAGGATCAGGGTCAGGACAGGCAGAGCTTGTAAGTGAAGTTGTCTATCTCCAGGCCACTCAACTCTGCTGCAAGTTTCCCTAATGCCTTGGCAGTGATCCATGGCCCGACCTGGAGACACTGAGCTCAGACAAAGAAGCCAATTAGGTTGTAACCTGGAGTTGGTTCAAGCTGAGGTCCTGTCGGTGATCTCTGGCTGCCTTACCCACTAAGCTGCCCTGAATCGTCCTGTGGTTTAAATAGGAACAGGTTGTTTTGGTTCAAAAAAAAAAAAAAATCATAATTTCCCTAGAAATCAGAAAAGGATAAAATACTGAGGAGGAAAAAAAAAATGCAATTGCAAAAATTGTTTCCTCTGCAGTGAAAAAGCTATTTTTCTAAAATTGGTCATCTTCACTGGTCTTCTTTCTGTAGATTCTGTAACAATATGCTTCTAATTGCACCATTTCATTAGCAAATGCCCTGTTTTATTTAAAAGTGCATATGTAAATGAGAACAGTGTTCAGGAAAAAAACCCAAACCAACATTCTAGTGTATTTACATTTGGTGAAAGGGCCAAACCATGAATCAGTGCTACTACATTTGGAATTTCCTCTGTATTCCCTTATTTTGTTAACACATTTGGGGGGGGGGGGGAATTAAGACTCGAGCACGGAACCTGAAGCTCCACAAATTGACACAACTCCATCCAACTCAGTGGAGCTTCTCTGATTTATGTCAGTCGAAGATCTGGGCTCAAGGTTTATGGGAGTAATGGGAATGGGAGGATTTCAGTGACGGAGGAGAGGAGATACTGCGGGGAGCTGCACATGCAGTGCGTGGCCATGACTGCTTACACACTAATTAAACCAGTTTTATATTTTGGTATGGAAAGATGGTGAAAACCATCTGTTTCTTTTTAGAATATTCTACTAGCTAAGGAGAAAATGTGGTCAGGATTAGATCTAGGTGATAAATAGTTGTTTGGGGGTTTTTCTTCTGCGGCTGAACATCAAGTTCTAAATAGGATTTGCGTCAGCGCTTAAGGACAGATGTAAAGGTTTATTGCAATGCAACAAACAACATGATCTTAGGTAAATCTGTGATGTTTTGTTTCAACCAAAACAGTGATTTATTTTTTTTTAGTGTTCTATTTAAGCTTCCCTCTTTCTGCATGTTTTAACCCTTGCAATTTGGGAGCACGTAATCTAGTTTGAAACAAATGTTGAAAGAAATATTCCTGATTTTTTAACTAAAACTAATTGTCGAATATGACCCAGTCTGAGGCCTCTTACACATCAGGCAATCAACAGGCTGATGCCTCAGTGGAGTGTTCCAGCAAATTACCTGGCACAGCCATTGCAGGGTGGCTGTGCTGGAGCACATCCCTGGAGCTGAATTAGAGGTTGTAAATTGCCTCCACAAATCCCTTCCCTCATAGTCACTTATTGTCCCACATAAGTAGCTATCATTTTAATTGACAGAGTCTTGTGTGAGGGATGCAAAATCATGAAAAATATGAAGTGCATCATACAGAGACAAAACACAGCTCCATTGAAATTATACCTTGTCAAGAGGGAAAATATTCTGGTTGGCTGAACATGAATCAAAGAATTTGGAGGAGCAGAATGCTGGAATTACTTGGTCTCGAAAAGTAAGGATAGAAAAGACCCAACTTGCTTATTTCGACTCATCTTTCTCTCTACTTATTTTTCTTTTCTGTTGGTCACAAACAAAGGGTGAAAGTTTAAAAAGGAAAAGCAAAGAAGAACTAAGATATAAATAATGACAACTTGTGTTTGTGGAGCAGGTAGTCCAGGAGACAGAGAATGGCACAAAAGCAGTTCCTTGGGGAAGTGGTTGAACCCAGCCCAAGTCTGAGGCGATGGCCCTTCAAGGGCCCAAGCACTGTGGGTTTGTGGGCCGTGTCCCTCCCCATAACGGGGTTTTAAGTGGTTCACAGGCTCCACATTGGCCCTATAAACAAAGATGAATGTCACTCTCTGAGCACATCTGTCATGTTAGGGCTCTGACACCTTGCGTGATGGTGCTTAGCAGTCTTGGTACTGTGCACATTTTAGTACTACCTTTTCTCCTCTAAAACAGATAATTAAAAAATAAATACATGTACTGTATTTTTTATAATAAATACTGTAATCACAGTTCTGTCATCTTTTGCTGCAAAGCCACAAATGGAATATCTTGTTCCCACACCTTTCTTGTCTTTGTTTTCTGCTTCATGCTTTGTATTGCCCTATGAAGTGCATGTCTCAATAAAACAAAGCTGAGGGTTATTTTCTCGCTTTTTAAAAAATATAAAAATTAAACATACGTGACAGGCTGAAAAATGTGACAAATCAAAACATGTTAATCCCTCCTGATTTCTGTTTGATTTCACATCCTGATATCCCTTGCTGACAAGGGAGAAATATCTTACACCACAGGTTCTAGTGGAAGTCAACAAACCTATTTCTGTCTTAAAGACTAAGGATAGAAGAGTCTGTCTTAGTTTTTCTACTGAAAAGAGAGATTTAAAAAAAAAAAGTTTACATTCACTATTGATTGATTTATTTATTTAATCCATCCACTGATAGCACGAGAGCTTCTGCTTTAGCACTTTGCCGTTGCTGCTTGACTGAACTATAGAGCTCACTTTTTGTGTGCAACCCTGAAATCAGCTTCAACATTGAAGCAAAGGCCGTGACACTAGAGATTTTCAGGCAGATGGAGTAAAAAATATTGGGTTTGTGTGTATCAGTGCAATAGGTGTTGCAAATATAAAAAAATAAGACCATTGATCAAAATAATAGATAGAAGCATTTTTTAATCTGCACAAGTCCATACATGTTTGTATCTCCAGTTGTACACACACATACAAAGACATGCAGAAGTATATCTCTATCTCCCAAAGTATTTGACATTCTATATATATGTTTCAGCTTTTAGCTTGATTTCATTGACAGTTCAGTCAGAATACCATTTTCCCTTCCCTTGTGGCAAGCTATACATGTTAAGCCTTATTTTTTTTTTTTAGCAGTACTCCTCTGCTGTTTTCTTTCTTTCGCTTGGTATGTTTTGTTTTGTTCTTGAAGCAGAAAAGCACAAGTTCTCAAATAGATTTTCGTTGTCAAAAATCAAGTGTGTTTAAAGCACAGCCAACTTGATGAGGGTTTGCTGGAAGGGGAGAGGGAGGTTTCTCCTGCCACCCTGACAGTGCTTGCACTGTGCATTGGCCAACAGAAAAGTCAGTCTCAGGGTGAGGACCAAGGAGTCCAAACCTGAAGGATCTTGACATGTATGATTTAATCATTTGGACGAGATGCTTTGCTGAGGAACAGCCTCAGGAGAAGGTCAGATTTCAAGAATAACACTTGCACCCACAGAATGGTGTAAAAGAGATTTATTTTCTCACTCCAGATATTTATTCAATATGTTGTGAGTGCAACCAGTGTATTTTCTGCCTCACATTCAAAGCACATTTAAGGAGAACATGTATCAATGTACACAATTCATGGATGAGTAGACTGAGGCACAGGAAAAGCTAATGATCTGACAGTTCAAAATTAATAACTAAATCAGCAAAACAAGTTGCAGAGGAACACAAGCAACTGGCTGTGCTGGCTTGTTTATTATTCTAAATACATTAATGTACCTCAGGCCTGACTCCCCTTCCTGAAGGCAAAGCTTTTTTGATGCACAGCCTCCCAATAAATCCAACTTTTCACTGAATGTTCCGAGAAGTGAGAGTTAACTTTAATGGAAGCCTGTTTGTGCTTTAAAATATCATATATATAGCTTGATTAATGGAAATAGGTTAGAAAGAAATGTATTTTAATATGGAGAACGTAGTTACCAGTGCACTATCAGAGCACAACTGACATGGGACGCAGTCTAAACAAAAGTCAGCAGCTACTAATGAGGCTTGTTAGTGATGCTAATCTATGTAAATGTTATTAATTGAGAACATCTATCTTTTATCTCCAACATTTGGTAATCAGGCAATTAAAAAACAATGACATTCCCGGCGGTTGTTCTCCCAGTTAAAAAAAAGTGATCAAAGAGTCCTGAATAAGGAAAGGGAAAGTCCCTTATCAAGAGCTGGGCCTTGCCTTGGGCTACCAGGGCTCATTAAAGGCAGAAAAGCTCTGTTGATCACCAATTAACCTGATTTGTAGGAACTCTGATAAAGACCTCAAACAACATGAGTTTTCTTAACTATAATAAATGACACAGTTTATTGACAAAAATAAAAACGTTTGGTTTGAAAAAGAACATAAAGGAGCTATTCAAATTGGATAGCCCTACCACACACCAGGCCTGGAAGACGTGGGATGGGTTTAACTCCACCACATTGGTGGCATATTATCAATGCCAGATACAGTCAAACCTATTAACAGCCATACACACAACAACCAAATATATACATATTTGGTAGCTGTCACATAAATTTCTGTCATCTCTAGTCATAACAGACAGCAGATTGCATTAATTATGTATGTACTATGCTCATGAATGGAAATTCAGCGCTCTAGGGTGAACTCTGCATCTCGAAACACGAAAGTAAAAAAAAAAAAAGGATATTTTCTTGAGGCTTAATTGGTGGACATTTTGTGATTATACTTTTTTTTTTCCTTAATCTTAGCAGTTGCTTTAAATTATCCCCAGTGTAAATTTCCATATGGCTTTTTAACCCATTCTTTCCCTTCTGGAGAATTTAATTCTTCCTCTCAGGTATTGTTCTTGATGTCATGGCTAGTAGGTAGAGCACTGCAGTGTGACTGTCAACTATAATTGTAATTATTGCCAGCAGTTCATTAATTCACATGGTGATGGCCTATCCCTGTTTGTCTCTCTGGAGAAAGAGGGAATAATAACTAAATGGAAAACCTGGGCCTTGATTTGATTGAAAAAGTAGCACAAATACAGTACTAAACTCAAACCACCTCTGTATTTAAAGGTTAAATGATTTTGGTTTACACCACAGCTATTCTACCAAACCTCTGCTAGAGATAAATTGTCTCCATAGTGGGGACCTTGCCAGCCTTATCAAATTATACCCTGGGCTTACATTGCTTTGTATGCAACATTTTAAGTGTGCTTTAGGTCTCCAATGATAAAATGCATTTGAGATTGTAAGACTAAACCTGCCTTATTAGGTCTATCCAGTATCCGATGTCCATGATCTTTATGGGCCAGATTTGACTTTGATAAGAATCAGGCTGGGTCATAAAGTGAAAAAATACCACTGTCACTTTTTCTGACATATCCATTTGACACATGCAAGACTGTATCTCAGGTTTATACATCAAAAATTCAGCTCACTTTTTTTCCTTATGATGGACACCTTCATCATTTCCACAAAAATATTTTCCACTGTAAAATATCTTTTCCTCCTCACATCTGCCTTTATCATTTTCTATTCTTCTCTATTCAATGCAGAACTGAAGTAGTAAAGAAAATCATATGGGGAGGTCCGACACCTATTAATGAGCAATTTTTAAGAAACTTCAACTCTAATACACAAATTGACAATATGTCACATTTAGCAGAGAATGTTGGGTGTCAGAAGACATGTCTGAGAAGAAACAAAAAAGAGAGACATAGCAGTAAGGGTAGCACGAAGTGTCAACAACCCCTTTGAAGCCCAGACCCCTTTTTATTAAGGTGATAAAATGAAAGATCAGCTGCTTAACGTTGGAGCATCTGAATATTTTGATCTTGGTTTTGCTTTTTTAACTAATGCATCGGTGCCTCTCCTCCCCAGAAAAAGGTATTAGTTAGTGATATCATGGGTGAGCTTTTATCTTACCATATAGATCTGAGCGTGTTTTACAGCAAAGATAATTATCTCTAACCAGTGATTTTGGTTGGTCTTTGATTTAGCTGTTCAAGCAGATGCCACCATAGAGATTCTATTATGCACAAACAATTGTATTTCATTGGTAAGTGCCCCGCATGCCTACCTCATTATTAGAACCCAATTAATTTTTCTTTGTAATAAAATGGAAGGACTTAGAGCTAACAGGAAGGCTAATCTAAAGAAATTTGGACCAACCGCAAAGAGTACCTGGAAGAAGCATAAAGAAAGAAGAGCGGTAATTACGTGACACATGCACACATACAAAAAAGAAAGCACATGAATTGAAGTTTCAGAAACAGGCCCAGGGAGCACAGATCGCAATCTGGCTAGATTGTGAAAGTGGTACTAAGATGTCTTAATTATATGATTGATGTAAGCTTCAAAAGGAAGCTCAGTGTTCACAATGGCTACGAGGTTATGAGTGTTATCTCGTGTATAAAGAAAACCACCACTGAAGGCAAACAGTACACATGAAACCTGAGACCTTTCTCTTTCAGAGCCAATCAATAACGTCTTATTTTTAATCTATATTATGTTTAAGAAAATGTGATGAGATCCCTGATTGAAGATCACACAAATAATTATGCTAATAATGACTGACTTTGTAGAATCTACAAGGACTGGATCTACAAGAACTGCCGTTTGAATTCCTGTGACACTGTATGCAAGGGGACCTGGTTCAATTACCTGATAGAAGTACACAGACTACTTGTTTGAGACTAACTGGGAAAAGCACTGCTTGGGGACATTGATTAACACATTCTAACACAGTTCTGATTACTTTAATCCAGTGATTTAGATTACCAGCAAATTATCTGTTTTAAAGATAGCGGGGTTAGTTGATGCTGGGAATCTCCTCTTGCAGGGAATTCTGGTATTTCAAGCCTCCTTTTCCTCCAAATCAGAACAAAATCCCTTCCAATTTCATTATTTTAAGAACCAGGTTTTTTTTACTCTTTCTTTCAAGCTTCTGATAAGAATTTAATTTTTATTCAGTTTTATCATTACCGTTGTTAATATCAATGGGAAATAGACGAAGAAAATTTAGAATCCATCAAAGGGAAACATTTTTATAATATTGGGTTAAAAATTCAATGAAAAATCAATACAAACCTTCCTTTTAGCCAGCAAACCATTGTATTTCAGAAGGATATTTCTTCATTTGGAAACTGCAAATGGAAGGTGGTTTCTGAGCTTGCTAAAAATTTGCAGAAGGTGACCAAATGCTCTGCATGTCTCTGGCTATCAGTACCAGTCAATAAAGTGCTTTTCTGCCTTTCTTTTGGTGCTGAGATATTTGCTTCAGGGGATATGAGGAAATGTTATCTTTGCATACAAAATGCACTCGCCTGTGTACACCCAACCAAGTTTATTCAAAGGAACTAATAAGTATTTCTTTGTGAGTATCCAAAATGACAGATGAGATAGATGGACATGAAATAAGTCTTTATCCACAGTGGATGGAAGAATGAAATTAAAAGTTATAGGTGCTCCATGGCACAGCATGTTTTTAATTCAAGCATCCACATAAACATCTTCTCCTGAGATGGGTTTGAGTTGTCCAAACTACCCAATCTTCTCAGGGTTTATTATTGAAGGGTAATTCACTTGCTTGGAGATACCCAAATAAAATCATAACACAGTTGACCCAATTCTATTTAAAAGTCCTTCTATGAGTCCTGATTGACCAGGCATGATGGTAATAGAGTGAGAGTTAATGCTACAAGCATTACACAGAAGAAGCAAAAATAAAAGCTCTACTGTGCAGACAGGAGGGGTGAAGGGTCCATTGAAAATCAGAGAGATTAGCAACTCATCACATTATATGTGGGTTATCAGGAGACAGAGGTAATGAAAGTGAGACCTATATCCTTGATCAATAAGAGTTTGACTGCATTTTGAGTTCATTTTCCCCTGCCGAGAGTGAGACAGCAAGCTTACTATTGATCACAGTGTTAATCCATAACTAGTCTGGGCCCTAGCCTAGTGGAACAAGGAGGAAAAATAAGATAATAAGCAGGAACTCTTGATCTTTTATTATGGTGTGCTAGATAAAGAGAGTGCAAGGTTCAAGGTGAAATACTTTATGGTTAACCCCTTCTTTGCTGCTTAACTCCAAGTGCATGAATGACAATAAATTAGCCAGGCCCCATGTTTTGATACATATTGACCTTGAACCCTGTTGACAAACCTCTCACTGTGACACCCACATGTGTGTACAGGTCACCACTCCACATCTCTTCAAAGCCCAGGGGATGGAGCACTCACGTGGCATCTGAGTGATATCTGAGCATCCTCAGCTGGTGAAAGGCTTTGTCTTATTCCTGAAATAAGCAGGAATGAGCTGCTGTAGCTGAGGAGATGCACCCCTAAACCTCACCTTAGCACTGTTGTTTGAAAATTGGACTTGCTGATCTTACGAAAGGCAATAGTTTCCATTGCTTGTGTGTTTGTTCCAGCCTTTGTTAGAAGTGCATGTAGATGTTCCCTGGTCATTGCTTTTGGTTGTGGGTTGTCTTTTTTTTCCCTCTGGTGTTTTTAAGTGACAACATGTGCAATTAAGACAACTTACTCTTTCCCATGGCAACATCTGACTGATGTCAGGGACAGCCACTGTTCTGAGGTGAGTAGCTGATGGGAAGAATGATGGTAATTACCTTTTAATAAATCCTGGAAAAAGACCAAAATTAACATTGTTACTGCAAATGAGTTTTAAAACCATGAGTATTCCATAAAGTGTAGCTTCAGTAAAATTTTAAAATAGCACCATTCCCCTCAAGTGTAAAATGTTCTCTGTTTCTTAATTAAAGTTTCTATGAAGCATTCAAAATAAAAGTTTTAAGTTCCTTCCACTTGGAGGTGAGGAGCACACCAAGAGCCTAGTCATGCTGGAAACATCTCCCCTGGTTCCTGTATTGGTAATAGAAATATTTGCATCTCTATATTCATTCATCCTTACTGCCTAGGTGTGTGATCCCATCACATCTCACCAGATAACAGTGAGTTACAGTGACCCACATTTCAGCAGAGCAGTGGCATTGCCTATGCTGTTGGAAATGTCTTTGGGATGCGACTTAGAACAGCCTTATAAATGCAGCTTATGAGGAATGGTTTCATTTCCTTTAAAAATAAAATCAAATTAACAGAACTCCTCTCTATTCCTTGATTTTTTTGGGGCCAAAAGTCACAAGTTTGGCCTGTCTAGGTAAAAATTATTTATCTTCTGTAGACTTCGTCAATGCACGTCATCCCTAGTGAATGGAGAACACGAAGATGCCAGCACACACATGGCACTGAAGGAGGGCTCTTACCCATCTCAGTGTGAATCTCAGCATAATGTGATAATTTGATCCAAAAACTTGGCCAAATCATAATTATACTCAGTCTGCTAATGCCACATTGCTGTTTTGGTTGGGTAATGTACCTTTCAGCTCTCCCAGGCTACAACTAACTCATTCAGATAGCCCATACAACTAATTTACAACCTCTCTGGAGCTACCTCACAGTTAGCTCCTTTTAGTAGTTGTTAAATTATCCCTGTGCATCATTTACATGTTGCATAATTTGGTTGGGATAATTAATGCCTGTAAAGCACTCTGAGGTTTGGGGATGAAATGTACAGTAGAATTACAATGATTTATTCTGGCGATGATGATGATAAATAAATTCTACTGCAAAAAAACTGACAACAACTTTCATATGCTATTAAAAACACAAACCTGTAGCTGGAACGCTCTTTTCCAGCTGTGAGTGCCATGTAGTCTCAGATAGTCAAAAACAGAGAAGATTAATCTTCAAGTGGTAGGTAGTCAGTTATTCTTTAGTGTTCAGCATGTTTTACACAAGGGTGTGTAATGCAGCTACTCACTGTAACATAAATCAGTTTATGGACAAAACAAGAGGAGGGAAAAATCCCATTTTTCTTTAGCTTAAGAACACACACACACAAAAAAAAAAGGAAATACAGGGAAAGATGAATTATGAAAGTCCCAAGAAATTGCAAGGGTGCTTTTAAAAAATATCAAATTGTTAAAATATTGCTTTAGGCAGCACCCACAGGTTAAGCTGAGTGATCATTCCTGCACGATATAGAGAAGCGGATACTCCTGCAGATCAAAAGCAAGCATCTCTTTGCAGTTTTTAGGGGCTGTGTTTACTGGACTTTTCTCCTTTATTTTATAGTATTTCAGTAGTTCAATGAATGCTATTAGTTTTATATTCTGAAAACACAGCTTTGACTGCAGAGGCTCAACTAGTTGATGCCTTTAATTCAAGGTGTTGCTTTTCCCCGACAAGGAGGCTTCCCCAAACTCTCTCATCTTGTATTTGTCGTGCACTTGAAAGCACTCATTAAATTTGCAATGAAAGGAGGTGGTTAGAGCAGAGGAAATTGTAAAGTGGACTCTTGCACAGGAGCTGCTTTTATAAGGCCATGATCTAGACTGGACACTGCCTCGAGTTTCTTATACAGCTATTTATAGATGCATATGAACAAGGCATAGATTTGTGTGCTTTGAACGACATCCCCTAAATCTTTATGGATTGTATTTTCTGGCTACAGCCTCCATTTATACACATGCCAATATTTAGTGCAATCCCTGCACAAATAAATGTTATTGTCTTCATCTAACCAAGGCAGCAACCTTAAAAATACCACTCATGACAGATGCGTGTACAGAGATTCAAACACGCAGATAAAGACGTCTACATTCATCTTGTATAGTGTGTGCCAAACCAATAATGAAATGTAATGTAACATTTATAGTCAGCTCAGAGCTTTGTGGTTTTACTCTCCTGAAAGTCCTACAGTTCTCAGGCTGACATTTCTGCCCAAGCTGCCCCTGGGGAGGGCTGCAGAGCCCTGCTAAATATTTGCAAATGAGCCTGTTTCTTGTGAAAGTCTAATATGGAAAGTTTTACCTTCAAACTGCCGGGTAAATGAATCTCCCAGTTCATTAAGGAAGGAGAGGGACCAGAGTTTGGAGTTGGAAGACTGGTTTACTCTTTAGGAAGGTTTAGGATCCTTCCAACTCAGAATTGGCCTCTGGAGACAGAGCAAGGTTGAGATTCTGCAAATTGAGTTATGCATTTTATTAAATGGGGAATAATGTATAGGAAAGGAAGACACAGAAAACAATTACAAAGATAATTGAATTAAGATGGATTTTAATCAATTTATGGTCTAGTTTTCACATATAGAAAGTGCCCAGAGTGCAGACCTAAACAGAATCCCTCAAGTCTACATCTGCTGCATTCTTACATTCTATGCCCAGTTTTTTAATAAGTTAGGATAGGTCATTAACTGTCTCACAAAACACTTTTTAAAACAAGAATTAACCCCTTGGCCAATTTTTTTGGCCAATTTGTCAAGTTACAGCTGAATTTCCTTAGGCAAAGTTAGACACTCAGCTCTACTGCATTTGAGATGCTCCAAAAGGACCAAGAGGGATGTGGCAGAGGCTGCCAGGTAGAAAGGAAAAGTGAAGCCTTAGAGGACAGCAACCCGATGCCAGCACAATTCACAGCCTACAGAGACAACAGCAACAAAAAAAAAAATGGTAGAAGGTGTCACTTATATTTTTATATTCTATATTTTTATAGTTTGGAGCTCTTTGGTGACCTGTGCAAAATGTGTTGCTCATAATTATGCCCCCAGTCCATTCTGTAAAAGTCAATGCCTGGACATGCTGGGGATATCTGGCATAAAAATTAATTCTCCTGTGCACACAGTTAAAATGATAGTGGGATATTTTACTGTAACATACACTATAATCACACTGAGGAATACTGGCATAAGACATTACAAATAGGGTTTCAGCTCCAGATTGCCGAAACTAACAATAATTTCTGTAATTATTTTATATTAATTGTAGGTCATCTACTAATATCTTCAATTAATTAATGCTGTAATGTGATTATGTAATTTATAGTTACTGTTGAAAAAGGTTAATTTGTCAAGAAAGACACAAGGTAAACAGAAATGTTATTAAACCCCCATATAAACATTCATTTGAAAACTTGAACTGAACATAAAGAAACAATATAAAGAAATAAATGCCTAAACATCTACACAGCCATCTATCCATTGGAATTTCATAGAGTAGTTGGATTTCTTAGAGGAGTTATTCTCTCCTTACAAATGACACATCAGTGAGGTTTTTTTCCAGCAAGAATTTTAATCTAAAAAAAAAATAATTTTGGTATGTTTAAGAAATCAATCCTTTTTCTAACATTTTAGCCAATGGAATTATTTTAAAATACGTTTAAGTTGTTATTGTGATTTCATTTGCACTTTCTTGTTGAGGACAAATGTAAATAAAAGGTAAGTAGTTTAGTAAATCAGATCGGTAACATTTTTGTAAACAAAGGTTAAAATTAAAGTCTTTGAAATGTAAGCAATTTTTTCTTTCAGTCATATAGATATTTTCAAAGAGTTTGCAATTTACCTTATTATCAGCCCTAAAATTATATTTACCACTTTCTTGACTGAATTTCCCAATACCACAGGGCTTAGGAAACCAGAATTACCTTAGGTAGGATTCACAGAGCTCCTTTCCATGGTCAAAGTGGGCAAAGAGGGCTTTTAGCCCCTGAAAGCCTTCAGATCCCTTCTTCCAGCATATCCTAAAGCCACTGTCAGATTTCTTACACCTCTGTTTGCTGCTGGATCTCGCAAACTATTTTATGCCTGAACAACTCTGTTCAGCAGAATATTTTTTTCTGAGTTCATTGGAATCGCTCTGATTTATTTAAGAGCTGACAGCTGCTGAAGTTCTTGGGAGTTCTTTGAAGGACATTTCCTCTTCCTACACACTTGTGCAAAACCAAGGGTGACTTGAGTTGGGATAGTCAAGGAAATGAGGCGAACGACTGACAAGAATCAGGCAGTTGAGAGCCACGATGTTAAACAGGTGTAGTGGGATCAGAAGCCATCCCTAGTGTTCATTACTGGCATATGCTATAATACTATCAAATTATTTCAGCAACCTGATGTGAGAATGGGGTGTGGGGTGGAAATTTGCAGATGGTAACAAGGGCAAAAAATGCCGAATGAATTTTAAATCTGCACAGCGTAACATTTTAGCATCAAAGTGAGCATTTAGTACCAAATACCATTAATTAACATTTCCATGGGCTTTTTATTAAATGCTTGCTCAGCAAGTCAAGTGTCTTTCAAGCTCCGAGCAGCTGTGAATGTATAAAAATATATTGACACAGATATATTCATGCATGCAAATAAATGTATTTCTTTCATTTGTTGCGAATGATTGTTATTATATTATAGGTTTTTAGCAAGTTAAAAACTAATTTGCGTTACCAATCTGAACAGCTGAAAGGGGGTTGCACATCAATACCTGTCTACCTGTTTGTAATCACTCTGTAGCATCTGGTCCCAGCTAATTCCCTGTTTTCTACTTCTTAGGAGCTCTCCAAGGCAAAGGGTATGGGCCCTAACCCAGTTTCACTTCCAGCATCTCTTTTAAGGCTACTCAGGTGCTCATTTAATAGTGTGTTTCAATCCAGAAAGGTCAATCGATGCCAAACTAGACATAAAAAAAGCATAAATTAAGTTTAAAATAATGCATTGCAATGAACAGTCCTGCAGCTAAGTGCAGTTCTAACAGCTTAATCATCACACCCAGTCAGCAGTCACCTGATAGCTTTTGTTTTTACCCTGTGATAGTAACTAAATTAATTTGTTTCCTAATAAAATATTTCAGGATGTTGAGAAAACACAGATAAGTAGACAGAATCCTTATTAGGATCATCAGTATTAACATAAAATCCTTTTGTGCTCATTAAAGAAAATACAGTCAATTTAATTAATGCACATTAATCCCCAGTTGACATTAAAATCAGCTAAAAAACAACACTGATATAGATTATTAAAATGAGACCAAGAAAGTGTACAAGGTGGCCCCTATAGGAAGAAAATAATTCCTTAAACCTAAGGTTTCTTTATTTATTTTTTTTAATGGAAAATATAATCCAGCTGGAGCCACCATTGCCTGCCCATTACTCTAAGGAAAATTTGCACCCACCAGTCATTTTTCTGTGGGACTCAGGGGTGGAGAGACACACTGGAGACAAACATCTGTCCCAAGCTGGGGTGATGTGGAAAACCCTGTGCCATCTTTACATGAGTCCTTGCTGGAAGTGCAGCAGTGGATTTTGCCAAGACACTGAGCTGGCTTATTTTCAGGATTGCTGAAAATATTGCTAAGCTTGAGAAACTGCTTTTCACCTTCTTTATCCCATGTGTGCTTTTTGTACTTTCGTCGCCTTGGCCATGATCCAGCGGCGTGTTAAGACATGGTATGATCCCCAAGTGGGTGAGTGATCTCATTCCTGTTCAGCACAGCCCACAATTCTATTTTAGACATGAGGTGCTTCCATGAAGTCTATGAGATCCCCTCATGTGGCATCAGTTAAGCAGGTGCTTAAGAGTAGTATCATAAAAAATACCTGAGTGACTCAGGTGCGTCAGACTGATTTTCCAAAGCATTGTAGGTGTTCAGGCACCTAAATCTCATAAGCCTTAGGTGTGTGTTCAAGCCTATCCTATGCTTGGATGTGTGAGTGCACATCAAATGCACTGGCTGGGAACAATGCAGGTATTTGAGCCCCACCTGATTAGGAGCTGTTTGCTGGCACAGGGCTGTGCTGGCGTGACGGTACCAGCCGTGGGACGTGAGTTCTTGTTTGCTCAGGGACCTCTAAACCCAGCACTGCACTGAGCTCTGCAGGAAAGCTCTGCCAAGATCAGACTCCTCTGGGTGAATTTTCAGTCCGTCCTCAGGGATCTGCCCTGGTGCCCAGCATGGAGTGGGAATCAAGGGACCATTCAACATCCAATCTCCTTCCCTTATGAGCTGGAATGATATCAGAAACTGGGGAGTTTTGAGGGCTGGGATTTGCAGCAGTGGTGCTTTAGGTGCCTGAAAGCACAGGGGATCCCAGACTTACCAGGTCCCCCAAAGAGCTACATTTCCTCCTCTGTTTCCCTGGTGCTGACTCTAACCATGGAAATGCAGAGCCATGCTCATACTTGCATTCTTTCTGTCCCCGTTTTTCTGCAGAATGGAGCCATTTCAGGAAGAACTGGTGAAAATGTGACCCATTTCTCTTCATCTCCCAGCAGAGATGGGGCAGGGGCTTATGTCCTCTCAGATGGAGGAGGACCCTGAGCTTAGATCACCATCCCCTTGGGGCTAGTCTAACCCCCAGAGGGCTGATGAAAGGTTAGGAAAAGCACACCTTCCAGGAGGGAAGAGACAGCAGGTCAGTCCTTTTTCTTCACCCAGTTCATTTTCTCTTTTAGAGACCCCCTGGGCAAGCACAGCAGCCTCATTTGTGAAGAGCTCAGAGAAAAAGCAGAAAACACCAAGCTGTTCAGCCCTGCCAAGGGACAGAGCACCTTGGACCTGCCCAGAGGCAAATTCTAGGTGTTTGCCAGGCTTCAAGGAGAAAAGCTGCAGTGCCTACAAATTCTGGATTTATTTTGACCAGCAGTTGCACAGGCATTTTGAGAAGCCACATTTTGGACATGGGTGTATAAGTGCCTCTGTATATTAACCTAATTTGCCTTTGAAAATTGGTTTTAGATGGCTCTGCAAATATTGTCTTACTACTTTTTTGTTGAATGGGGACTGAAATGGAAGGTACATGTTGAGAGACTGATCTTCAAAGTGTAGCGTAGATTTCAACTGAAGATGGCAGAAATGTTTCCTGAAAGAAAAAATATAGTAAGTTCTGATTTAGCATTCTTGTGTCTATGGCAAAAATCAATTCATTTTCATAGAATGTAGGATCAATAATATGGAGCTGTGCTCCTGGACACCAGTATTTCTAAAATACCATTCAAGTCACAGCAGGTCTTATTTAAGGTAGTGAGAGTTTTGCCATTGATTGTTTGGTTACATTGGACTTTATATTTCTTCATCAGTTCCTGGTGTTTTTATTTTGAACTGATTTTAACTCCAGAGAGACTTTTTTTTTCCTTTTCCCCCAGGATTTCTGTCTCTATCAAAACCTTTTGCCCTCCCTTCACTATTGATTACACTCACAAGCTCTTATCTTCAGCTTATAACTTATTTTATTAACTACTTTAAAAAGTGAAGATAAAACATGAAAAAGGAGAAGAGGAATTGTGTGGTTATCCCATGAACAGTGAGGGTTTATTTTTAGAACATACCTAGTTGCTGACAAAATAGAAGTTGGGATTTTCTTTTTAAAAGGCATGACACGTTCCAAACTATGATAAGGTTTTGGGCTAATTAAATAAGAAGTAAGGTTTGTTAATGTACAGTTTTTATGATAGCTGTTAGCATGTCGAGTCTTTCCTTCTTTTCGCTTCATATTTTAAAGTTTCCTTTTATGTGTGTGAAAAATGAGTAAAAGTGTCAAGCCTTATCACACCTGACCTTGCTTTTTGGCTAGCCTCTTTCCCTTATCTATCAAACACATTACTCTCCCCATCATAACGTGGTAGTGCAAACATCGCAGCTGGCCAGCAAACATGACCAAAGCTACCTTTAAACTACCTCTAGACTCTTTAAACTCAACTAAAAGGCTGATTAGGTTCCACCTCTTTGGTCATTATCTTATTTCGATAGCCACGCAATGAAAAAGCAATCTAGTAAAAAGCTCCCTCCTAGGAAAACTAGTTAAAGTGTGTGCTTGCTTAGGACGGTGTACTTAAAGAAAACAATTTATTCGTTCGTCAAAACCAACTGTGTAAACTAGTTTAGCTGTTTGCCGAGGCTTGGAATGAACAAACGTTGTTGTTTTCCTCCCACAGCTCCTCGGGGAGGGGGAACGGCGGGTCGGGGCGGGTCCGGCCCCGGCGCTCCCGCAGCGCGGTGCGTGCAGGGCGCGGGTCCTGCCCCGCACCCTGCCAAAGGCAACAGCCCTACCCAGCTCCGCAGCCCACGCAGGGATCCCTCATCCCGTTCCTGGACGGGGAGAAACTGCCCCTCAGCGGGAAAAGCGACGGGAACCCCCGGGCGCGCTCCATCTCCCTCCGGCTGATGCTCGCCCCGGGACCGCCTCGGAGGTGCATGACCCTCGCCGTGCTGTTTGATCCGTTCTCCCTCTCCACCTTCTCAGGAATTATCTATTTTTTTTCTTTCCTAAACAAATTTAGAAGGAAGAGATTAGACAGGGGAGGGACAGGCTGGCTGCGAGCCTGCAGCCGGCGCTGGAAGGGAACCACAAGCCTTTCTCGGGCGGTGTTTGCTCGGGTTCCTTTAGCAAGCGCGGCACAATGGCAACTATTCAGGAATCAGTCAATATGACCTGGCACTAACAAGCCCTAAAAACATATATGCCTCATTCTCACAGAGCCTAGGAATCGTGTTTTTAAGCGGGATTTACTTTACTTTGTCAACAGAACAGGTAATGTGGGAAGTCTCTATTGGAGAGTAAAAGCTTTTCCGTCCCCTTCTCCAAAAGAGACATTTGGACCATAAAACCGCCTTTCCTGGCCAGCTGAAGAGGTTCCACCACAGGTAGTCCTGAGTGACAGGATTTCCCCCGAGCAAAATTAAGCTGGAAAGGAGAAATGCCCTGAGAAACCCGTCCGGCCTCTCCCGGGGGGGATTTCCCAAGGGGTGAGTGGGACAAGCTCACATGGGTGGCGGGAGGGTGGGCAGGGAGAGGGGCCCCGGCCACGAAAGGGTTACGAGCCCGGAGAGTGGAGCTGTTTGTCACCGGCACCCACCAGGAAAAAAAAAAAAATAAAAAGAATTACTGATTAACGTGATCTGTCAATACGCCTTTGCCCCGCGGGACCGGAGCCGATCTATTACCTGGCACCTCCTTTGCCATCTCCCTCACCTTGGTGAGCCCCTGCATCCCTCGCCTGGCCCTGAGTCATGGGTAAACACCGCCGGGTGCCAGGCTGTGCCCGGGGTACCCGCCCGGAGCCGGCACCTCCCGGCCCCAGCGTGAGGGTTTAGGGGCTCCTGCGGGACAAGATTGCAGCCTTCAGAGAGTAAATGAGTGAGTTCCCCACCATTCCAAAGGGCACAGACAGGGAAGAGGGGAAAAAAAGTCACTCACGGGCACGAAGAGACGGCTGGGGGGCGAGGACCTGACCCGGAGCGCATCCCTGACCCGGCTGGAGGAAGGGGGGGGGGAATAAAGATAATAATTCTTTTTGAAAAACGGTTGGAAAACGTTGCTTTTCTCAGTAAAGCGTGGCTGCACACAGGATAAACACGGCGGGAAAAAAAGTAATACCTTAAATAAACCTGCCCTGGATGGGGCGCAGCCCAGACCCGCATCCCGCACCTCTCCTGGGGACGCCCCGCTCTGGCACCGCCGCTACCCGGGAAGGGACCAGCAGTCCCGCTGCGGGGAGCAGACACCGGGATCCAGATCTCCCCGCGCAAATTAATTCATCACAGAGCTTGTTAAACAATTTGCAGGGCGAGCATGTTGTGGACTGGGGGGGGTTGGGTTGTTCGAGGGGTTTTTTGGAGGGGGAGTCGGTGGAGGGTGTTTTGGTTTTACCTCCTCTCTGGGGACAAACAGCAGCTGGCAGCCAAAAGACTTTCTGAACTGTTTCATTTGGGGAAAGTGAGGAGAAAAGTGACGTCTGACTCTCTCCGCATTTTAAATATGCTTGAATATAATTGACTGACTGCCGCTATGGATCATTTGACGTGGATGATGGTGGGTGCCCTGAAAGTCCCTGAAAATGCTCATTTGCAGGAAGAACCTGTTAAAAATGAAGGGCTTGGATCAAATGTAGGGGCTAAAGGCATTTGCTTGTGCCACCGTTCGCATCACGATTGTGCAAGCGCTCCTCCACCTCTCTCCATACATACATCAAATTTTTAGTTCAGAAAAGCCTAGTAGCTGTTCGGTATTGGCTCATAGAAACCCCTCACTGTATTTCCCGAAAACCTCCTCTGTGCTGTAGGACCTGCTGTGTTAAATTATGATCCAAAGGCTGTGGGGTGGGAACAATCAATCAGAATACCTGGGGTAGTGTGTAATGTGTGTGCTCTTGCCAGCGGGAGCAAGCGGCCCCTGAACACAGTCCCCCAGCAGGTTAAATAAATATGATACTATAGACAAACCGAGAGGATCACATGGCCGCATCAATCAGCTGTTGATAAAATACAATCTTCCTTTAATACACGCTGGGAAAGTTATTTAACACTTACAAAACCTGAATTCAGTGCTGTTTCTTTTAGTAAAAGGGGAGAAAAATATTCTTTGAAAGTGCAACTCTTCTTAAAAGGCAAGGAGAGGTGACAGTTGCATTTTCCTGGGGGATATAATAGAAAGCTTTTAATGAAGCCACAGACACTGTACAAAGTACCTGAGCCACGATGCTGGAAAAATACAGAAGCTGTTAAAAGAACAAGTCAATGTAGAAGTGGCCGGAGCCGATTCCTGGCTGCGCATTAGGGTTTATTTCCTTTTCATTCATGATTTCACAAGCCGGGTGGCTAAAAGGCTCCCGAACTGTTTCTTCTTGGCATGCAATTAGGGACGAGCCCCTCCAAGGAGGAAACGACCGGGGGTTCTTCCCTCCCAGCTCAACATCTATCGCAGCTGCTGGACAGTTGGAGCGGCTGGAGAAGCAGGAGAGACAAGGATGCTCAGATTATATTTTTTTTAATAGTTTGCCGAAGAAATAATAAAATATTAGAATTTCCTAAAAGAAATCAGTTCTCCCGGGTGTTTTTTGAAATAAAAGTTGTTGGTAAGGTCGGATCATGGGTTTTTTTGTTTGGATTGGGGTTTTTTTTGTAGGAAGGAGGTGGACTCTCGGGGTGCAATGTGTTTTCCCCGTCTCAGGTGAGGGAAGTTTTACCTACTGAGATAAAAAGGGCCGTCGCCGGAGTGCGCTTTGGGATTATCGCCCATTTGTTACCTCCTCGCTTTCCACTCACTTAAGTGTCCCTTTTTTTAATTCCCATTGCCGTGCCTTGCCCCAGTTCCCCACCTCACCCCCTCCCCCCATAGGCCCTGATCCTGCCGGGTCTCCCGGCGGGCTGCAAAGCCCTCGGCGCGTTTGAGGGGCTGGCGGCAGCAGTACGGTGTTAGACCCCTTCCCCCGCTTCCCGAGCCTCTCCTCGTCCACCTTAAGCCCCTCAAGGCACGGGAAAAGTCCGCACCGAGCCCCGGGGAGATACAACATAAATCACTGGGCGGCCCAAACCTCCATGGGGAAAGGCAGAAGGGAACTCTGACGAGGTTTCCCCTAACAAATGGAGATTAATGCCCGCTGGAAAAAAAAAAAAAAAAAAAAAAAAAAAAAAAAAAAAAAAAAAAGGAAGCGGCTGGAAGTGATGTTTATACAGGAGAAATTCTGGAAATAGGGGAAAGAGGGGGAAAACGCCCCAAAGCCCAGGAAGCTGCCGATCCAGGGCTGATGTCAGCCAAAATATACGGGGCTGAGAAGCCAAAAAGGCGTTTGGCTCCCGGTCCTCTCCGTCTGCCCTGGGGAACCCTTCACTCGTCGCGAGTGGGCGTCGCGGGGATGCCCCGAACCTCGCGGGTGCGGTCGGGACACCTCGGGTGGAAGGAATTCTCCAGGAAAGGACAGCTCGTGGCAGGGCACCACGGGTGGGCGCGGAGCACGGGAGGAAGGCTCGGGCCGGTGCCCCCCGGGGGCGGTGGGGGGCTGGCACGGTCCCCGCAGCCGGCCCTGGAGTAGCTGAGGGCGCCTCCGCTCCTCTGATCTGTTTGGAAAGTTGCGCTAAAGAGCCCTTTTACCTGCACCAGCCACCCTTAAGCACTCTCCAGGGGCTTGTTGGGCAGATGTAATGGCAAGGCCAGGGGGTCTTGTTTGGCTAGACGTGAGGACATTTGTCATGGCTGACCTGTGAACTTCAGCTTCTGAGCCCAGGACTGTAAGGAGAGGCTCGGGCTAATGTAATAAAGCGAGAGAGACAAGAGGAAAGGCCTATCTTGCCCCAGGGCCACCACATGTTCACTCCGTTTTACTGTCAGTGCTACATGGAAGCTGTGGCTTCATTTCATATTCTATTAATATTTACAGCGGCGATTGAATTTCCCATTACAAAGTTCACCATACACGCGCTGCTAATATGAAATATTAATAGTATTGTGCACATTATGAAAATTCTTATTATTAAAAAACATATACCGGGCGATTGGCACGGGAAAATTCATTTACTGTGTCCACCTGGCGCAGGGGACCCGCAGCCCCGGCCCCGCGGGGAGGGTTGCGCGGGGGGCCGTGGGGTGGAGCGGGGCTGCACTGGGAGCAGCCCCGGAGCAGGGGTGGCACCGCAGGAAGCAGCATGTTCCTCTCAGTGCCACCTCCACCCACGGAGCTGAGTCATCTACTTGTGAAGGGTCACGTTTTCCATCTGGTCTGTGGCATCCTGAGGACAGGAGATGCCCAGAGCAGCTTTTCCCCGGCGACCGATGAGGCCGAGGGGAATCAGGTGGGTCCGGTGGTGAGAGAGGAGTTGTAAGTTTTTTGACTGCTTTCCCCAGCTCGACTTTTCGAGCCGGTTTGAAGCCCAAGCAAAACCCTGAGCGTCTCAGAGATGAGTAATCGGGCATCAGCTTACTTCGCAGACCGCAGCTGAGTCACTTTTCAGTTACTGCTCAGGGCGGACAGAGAAATCCTATCTCCTGTGAAAGGCAAATTGGCCGCCGGAGTCCCAAAAGTGCCCCGAGGATCAACTGAAATGAAAGTAAACCGATAATTTCCAGATCGCGTGGAAAACAGAGGTATCGAATTTAACCACCGGTTAAAGCTCAGCCCGGCAGGACGAGCCTCTCCTGGAGCACTTTATCGCGCTCCCATTCGAGAGAGATGCCCAGGTCATTCTGCTCTTTTTTATTTATTATTATTTAACATTCCGAGCACAAACAGCCCTTCCTTTCTCTGCATCGCAAACCTGCACATTCCTGGGAAAATATAAATTTGCCATTTGTGTGTGAGGAGGGTGCAGGGAGAGAAACGTCCGGGGGCTTTGGGGAGCCCGCATCCAGCATCTACAGGTGTTTAATATACTAGGAAGATAGTTGGCATAACCTGTTTGATAGAATTTTTTTCCCCGAGATAACTCTTCAATTACATTGATGCCCGCCTGGAACTCACATTCCATTAAAAAAACACCAACTTGTTTTCCATCAGGAGGTGGGCTGTATTGATCTACCCGGGTATTTACTCTCTGCTGATTGCATTGAGAAAAAGCCACTGTGGAGTCACTCTTCACCTTGAATCTTTGGTGAAGGTTGTGTTTGAACTTCACTGGGAGTGTTTCACCTCCCTGCTCCCCCAGGTTTAACACTTTCCCATAGGGCTGGGCCCTGTCTAAGCTGTACCAAGAGTTTTTCTCCGTCTAATTTTGACCATGAGGAGTAATCAAATCCAGAAGGAAGTCCCTGCCCAGCTATAGGTGCTGCAGGTGTAGGTTAGATATCTGTTAGCTAGCAGATCGTGGTGGCTCCTCTGTTTTTCCAAAGCTTCCCCCACGCACAAGAAATAGATGCTATTTATGACTCCTAATTCATCTGGATTAAGGTAATTTAGGAATCCTTAGGTTCGTCTCTCAGCTCGGGAAGATGACAGGCTCTGGGAGGTATGGATGGGTGACATTTCCACCATGAGATCTGTCCTTCCCCCTCTCTGCTCCCCCTTCTCCGCATCTCCCCCTTCCAGCCCTAAATGTGTCATGCTTTGTCACATCCTCTGCGTGTGTGTTTTTAGAGAACATTTGAATAAAAGGCTCGATGCCAGGTATTGGTGACACAGTGGGTGGAATTTGCAGCCTTTCCACAAAGAGTTGGAAGCCTCCATTTGCATAAGGTCAGGGTACAGCTTCTCACAGAACTTTAGCAGCATCTCTGTCTCTTAGCAACACTCTTGCACTCTTGGTCCCTGCATTAAATTGACTGGTCCTTTCCTTTTCTTCCTTTCATAGGGAGGCTTACAATAAAATGTCACCCTTCCAACCTGTGCCTGTCACCCAGTAGGTCATCTGTTTCTCTTACACCTCCTCCCCCCCCACTTCATCTCCAATTAGGGGATGAGATTATTCATTTGGTGGATTCCCAAAACTGCTTCATTTTTTATTTTGTTAATTAATATTAATAACATTTCTCCCTTTGTATTAATAAAAAGGAGCCCTCATAAACAGTGAGGAGATAAGGAGCAAATTGCAGGCACCTGCAAAACAATGGGATTGGAGAGGGGTAATAAGGCGAGTGAAGATAGAGAGAGCAAGGTTTAGGTCATCCTCTCCACCCATTTAGTTGATGCAGGGTTGAACTCAGCATGGAAGCCTTCAATGTGCTCAGAATATTAGAGTCACCCCTCTTGGCTCCGGCATGGGAATTGGTGACAGAATACAGATGCTGATAGGTGGTGTTAATGGAGGGTCAGGCTTGGACAATAGTATCCATCACTTGCCTCATGGCTCTGCTGTCAGATGGAGTCATTTCTGACTGCTCTATCACCAAGATTTGGGAGAGATTCAATTATTACCTTAGGCTTGGCAGCGGTAGATACAAATCTGTGCCCAAAGGACCAGGAAAATCACCCCCTTCTTCTTGTCTCCCAAAGTGGGTTTCCTCCCTTTCCTAAATAAAATAAATATTTAAAAAAAAAAAAAAAGAAAGAAAAGAAAAAAGAAAACCCATGTCCGTGCCATTCAATCTGTCCCTCTGCTACGAATTCCTGGGGGAAAAAAAAATAGCCACCACTTTGCTTGGCCTGAGAGTTACCTGGCAGTTCCATCGCACTGTGAAACTTTTGTAAGGAAGATTATGTCGGATCTTCCAAACTTTAGAGCCTGTACCGAGAGCTTTGCCTTTTCCCCGGGATTCCGGGCTCTGCATCCCTGGCAGGGAACTAAATCCCGTCTCTGGGTGCCGAGGGCTGAGCAGACACACTGCAGAGCCCCTCTTCACCCAGGACGGGTGGGGAGATTATTTATCAAGAGCCCTCGTTAACTTTAAGAACGGGGCTAAAGGACAAACTTTAACCACGGAAAAGCTCTCTATTTCCCCCTCTCTACTTTTTAAAGGTATTTAAGTGGTGATAGCCGTTTTAAATTCAGTCCGGATTTTATTCCCTGGCTCCCTGTGGCGAACTGATCCACTTCTAAGGAGGAATGGCTTGTTTTCTCTAACACGTTATCCACCTCTTGAGTGGTGCAAATGCTAAGGTGAAACCTGGTGCTTTTCAGCGGTATTTCTTCAAAACTCTTATTCAAACGCCCCCCTCCCTCCTCGCTGCTCCTCCCGAAGCTTTCAGACACTGTAATTCCTGCAAGATAAATTCTCAGGTAATGGGTTCTGAGAAAAAGCAACAGAGGTTAGGAGTCAACTGCCTCCTCTTTAATAATTCACATGTCATATTTCTTCCACTTTGTCAAGTTGGCTAAAGAAGATGGGCAGGGCTGAGACATGCAGACACTTGAGTTTATTATCCGAGGGCTGGGGGGACCCAGAGAAGAGCGATGCCCTCTCTGTGTCTAGCAGAGGGGCAAATCCCGCTGCCTGGCTCCAGGGTTGTGTCTGCTCGCCCATCTCCGAGAGATTTAGCAAAGGAACGCTTGGTTTCCAGCAACCGCACTCCTGCCTGTCTTTCCTCTTCCTGTGATCCCCCATTCTCCTCTCCTATTTAACTTTAAAGCTGTTATTCGTCCCTTCGATTCTTTTACTACCATTAAAAGAATAAATAGATAAATTAAAAATAAACCTGAGCGAGAGCCCATACTTTATTTTATTTAATTTTTATTTTAGCCACTGCGTTGTGATTTGTCTCCCTGAGTTCTAAGACACTTTCACACAGGATATTTCTCTATTCAGCTTTGTAAAAGTTTCGGGGCTTACTAGCTCAAATTCAAACAGTTTTGGATAACCAAAGGAAAGCTGGAATTTATTGGTGAGATGAGGATGTTGGTTTTGGACTTTCTTCCCCCAAGGCAACAGTGCAGCGAAACACCTGCGGCTGCAAATGTAGGCAAAACCTTGTCGCTGAAGTGGAAGAAACAAACAGTTGACTATGAGGAAATTGGTCATCCTTCCTGAAATGATAAAGGTCTCCAAGAAGAGTACAAAAATGTTAAAATCCCAGGACTCCCCGTTAAATTGTCTTTTCAGGTAGCTTTTAGAAAAACTTCCAAGATTTTCTAATTTTTCACTTTCTTGCCTCATCCTTGACACATTCTTCCACCACATTCTCCAGACCTATCTTCAAGTGTGAGTGCAGATAATGTCGTGTACCTGTGAAGGTGTCAGCTGCATTTTGAAATAAAATAGAAGAAAAGGAGAAGAGAAGCGGCTCCCTGAGCCACACTGCCTGCTCTTGAAAGCAGAGATACAGGTGAAAACACAAGTGACAGCAGAGCAGAAAATGTCTTTATTCTTCTGGGAGCTGCCTCTTTTCTCCTCTTACTATATTATGATTTTCCTCATGCTATCGTTTAAAGTAAAACCATTTTTTTTTTCAACAATCTTTCACTGAAGCGGCAACACATTTTAACTGATCTTTTGCAGTGTGGTCTCTCATGTGTGGCTATAAGTCTTATCCAGAAACAGTAAATCTGTCTTATCTGTCAGATTTCGGTAACTTTATACATGAAAGGGAAGAGCAAGCAACTTTGGGGGATTTAGCAAAAGGACTTATCAGTGTAAGCAAGGATAACAGCAAACCCTGAGGCCCATGGGAAGTTTGCCCTTGTGATACTGGCCAGGGTTTGTTACATTTTTGGTTAGAGGCTCATGACTTTCACCCTTTCTGCAAGCATCATTTCCAGAAACAGGCAGCTCCGGTTTGCGGTGAAGATTGCTCTGGGATTTCGTTAGGGTTTGTTTTTCCTTCCGAGAAAAACCCCTCGTGTTACTGGGGCTTCAACTCTTCAAAAATAAATATACACCCGGAACAAGACCCATGAGCCAAAGAGAAATAACAAGCTGAGAGTCACCCGGCCGGGCAGGCTGGAGAGGGCTGGGGGTGCATCCTTTGGGGGCGAAGGGGTGCAGAGGTGCTTCGCGCTGTGATTTCTGCCCTCGGTCCTTCCTATGAAACCCTGTGCGCCTCATGGCTTGCACAGGGGTGACAGGCTGGCACAGGGGTCACCCTTGGGCTCATAAAGCACACGCGTGTCCCCAAACTGCCTGCGATTGTCGCGTTTCTCCCTGCCCTGCGGAGGGTGAGGGGCTCCCCGCGCAGTGCTCACCTGCCAGAAGGCATAACATTATCCCGGCTGAAACTCTGAATTTTACAGTCTGACACTTCAAAACTTGGTTTTACTATTATTATTATTTTTCCAGACACCAGTCCTCTTTTTTTTTTTTTTTTTTTTTTCCACCCCGGCTCCCGAGCTGGGAGTTGATTTTCCCGGTGCCAAACCGCTCCCAGAGACACCCGGCAGGCGCCGAGCGGGGCTCGAAGGGAGAGACAGAGCCATCCTCCATTGGCAACCAGCGATGAAATGCACTTGAAAAGCTGCCAGGGAGAATTAGGATGGTAGCCCTATCCTGCAAAATCAGATGGTTTACAGTGTCCCTGAGCAGCTGTTAAGCTTGTTGGGGTTTTTTTTATTAGTATTATTATTACTATTTTCCGGCATATTTTTTTAACACCTGCGAAGTTTGTCTATGAGGATGCCACTAAAGACAGAAGTACTGAGTGCTTGACAGACTCCATAAAGTCCTTGGCATCCTTCTAGCTACGTGACAGGTCCAAGGACTGGGATGCGAAAGCCGGGGGGTGAGCGCGGCCCGGCGGAGCGCCGCTCCCTGCGCGCTCTGCCTGGCACGACGGGGCGATACCACCTCCCTGCAGACCGGCAGAGATGCCCTCCTGGCCCCAAAATAGGAGAGAGGTGGAGGACTTAGTGGGGAAGCCACCTGCAGCTGGTCCCTCCTGCCTCATTCGCACAGCATGTCCTGCGCGGCGCAAAGGGGAAAGAAGCTCTTTAGACATTCAGACAGCACCGATTTAATAGGGAAAAAAACCAGGAGGTCTGTTGCTCTCTGCTCCGTGTTTTCCGATGAGGGGATGGCGCTGGTAGAGGGCTTTGCAGGGCAGCCCTCGCCCCGGTCCGCGCAGCCCCGGCCCCGGCGGAGGATGCGCTGCGCTCCCGCCGCTGCATCTCTGTCCCTGCTCACACCTCTCGTCTGAACTCATCGTCCCTCTGTCTGCCAAACATCTGGAGCATCCGCCCTCCTCCCTCTTAATTACACTTGTTGTTTCTTATTGAGTTCTCCAAGTCTCTCTGCAGCTTGTCATAACCTGTAATAAAATGCCTTTTTCGTCGGGAGTTAAAGTCCAGAGGGCATCAGATCCATTTCCAGCTGACAGCAGAGAAGCCAGGCAGGACAGCGGCGGGAGGATCGCTTTTGTCTGCCTCCAGGGCTTTAACTATTTCACAGCGAGGCACCCCGGGGGCAGCCGGTCCCCACCCAGACCCCCGGCTAGTGCAATCCATCCTTTCGTGGTCACCCAGCACCACAATGGGACCAGGGCTGGGGGTCCTGGGCAGGCTCTGCCCCGGCAGAGCCTGCAAGTCCCTGCCAGGGAGGGCATTAAACAGCAGAGCATCCTCATGTCCCCGTGGGCCAGCCCAGATATGTGAATTATTCTTATTCTTAGTCTCATTCTCATTCTTATTGATTTTTACTCTTGTTTGTATTCTTTATTCTTACTCTTTATTGCTATTGCCAATATCCTTAGAGTGGAAACACGACTGGAAGAAAACATTCTGGAAGAAACATGACTGCTATATGATTTTATATACACATATATATATATATATATACACATACAGAATTATTTATTATATAGAAGGCAACATCAGATGAATATTTGTTCTTTTTATGTCCACCTTCATATGCATATGTATCTGTGCTTATAAATACATGCACATTAATAAACATATACTGTATATGTGTGTGTGTTTGCACACAGAGTTATATGTACATAGATACATCAAGAGAGGTTCTCCATGTGTTATACTCCACAAAAAAAGGGTTCATCCTGCCCAGTCTGTTGCCTCCTCTGTTTAGAGAGGTGTGTATAGGACCAAAAAAGTATGTCAGAATATAAGGTGTGAGAGGCCAATGAGCCCTTAAGTGGTTACATGTGATTTATTTCCTTTTAAAGTCTGAGCAAACAAATAACAAACAAGAGGTGGGTTAAAAATACTCCCATCAAGGTGCACTGTCACCCTGGCATTGCCCAGCGTGTCCTGGCAAGGGGTCAGGCTGCAGGGCTGGTGGTGGGGCTGCACCTCTGATCGAGCGTTTGTGGCCACTGCATCTTTGCATAACATTTGCTTTGCTTTCCTTAATGGTTTTCTCCGCTCTTTCCCCCTCTCCTCGCTGCAAACAGCTTCAGTCAGCCCCAGCCCCTGTGATGATATCAAGAAAGGTTTTTCTTTTTTTTTTATGGTCCAGCCAAAGCGAGGTCATTCTAATAATACCCAAGGTCACTGGTGGGAGCCACCGAGTCTCCCAGTCATTTTTCATTTGCTTGCAACAGTTAATGACAGTCACAGGGATGGAGCTGGGAGCTGATGGCCATGTGATGTCACCAGCACATGCTAGGGGATTATAAGGGCAGGTACAGGGCAGGGTTGTGGATTAAAAATGATGGAAAAAAAATTCACTATTAACTGCTTCACTCCAGCAGCTTGGTGGGAAAAAAAAAAAAGGTACAGACAAAGGAGGGGGATTTCTTCCTTCTCCCCCCCTCCAAATCAGTCCTCTAAAGTGCCAGCTCAACTGCTCCATTTTTTTCCAGATTTAGTGACTCAGCTGGAAAAGATCTGCAAAGCATGTGAGAGGAGACACTGCTTCCTGCACCAGCTGCTGGGCAAGAGGTTGCAAAAGCAACCTTGCAATTACCGAGGGGCGTTCCTCTCCCTCCCACCCAAATCAAAGGCCTCATCCCCTTCCTCCTGCCTGTGGTGACACCAGCAGGAGTCAGACCTGGACAAGTTTTTGGACTTTGATAGGTGTGTTGAGGGAGGTTTTTTTGGTTGTTTTAACTTATGTTTTTATTCTAGCTGTCCACTTGTGGGGGGGGGAAAGAAGAAAGAAAAGGCAGCAGACCTCCTGGTCGGGCTGCAGTGCTCTTTGGCTGGAAGAGCCCTGGGGGAGGTGGGTATTGATTTAACCATGTGCACCAACTGTGAGGTTCACAGTGCAAAGTGCCCCTCACACAGCCATGGTCACACTCAGACCTGCCCCTCACCTCTGGGGAGTCACCCCAGAGATCTCAGTCCTCATGTGTGGCCCATCACTTAAACCCATGGGCTGAAACATTACACACTGGGAAGCCTGGAGTGTTCACCAGCCTGCAGGGACCAGGGGAAGAAACAACACAAATCAACTAGATACCAAATTTCCTTATGAGTTAATAAATGTAGTTATATTCTGCTCCAAAAAGTGCAGAAGTAAGAATTTTTTAATAGAATAGTTAATAGTTTGGACAAACTGCTCTTCCTCACTGGGAAACAAACCCTAAAGAAAGATAAACTGTAAATTAGTCTTCACTCAGTGTCTCATCATTGAACTGTTTTGTCTTAGTTATGTCATCTTATTGTATTTATTTATGAAACATGACCTTCTCATAGCCTTGGTTCTGCATTTTTATTATTTTCTGACATATTAACTGTATAGTGACCACCAGTTTAATTGTTTATTATTGTCATCACATATCTTATAAAAAAGGAATTCCATGAAGAAAGTTGGGTATCAGTTGACATTTTTGTCCAATAACATTTTTTTATTAATTCATTGTACAAGAGCAAAAAACATCCACCGAAATGCGGCAAACAAGAACTAAACAATTACGACAGAAAAGAAAACAAGTGACTGGTTTATATGAACATCTAAATTCTAAACCTGTTTCACAGCTTACAACCATTTATGAAACTCTCACTACTAAGGTCAGTGGACTTTGGATCACCTCCTATTTAAGGCGGGATGGATCAATGGAGTGAAGAGGTGAATTCAAACTGATACAGTTTTCCAAAATACACCGGGATGTGCAAAACCCATACTTTGTTTTCTGTGCTTGTTATCTTCTCTTAATGCTCATTTCTGCAAATAACTTTTCCTTCATGTGTCTCTTTTGAATGAGAAGGGAGAAACAGACGCAGCTGGAGGCTGGATTTTTGAGCCAAATCATGCTGCTCTGAGCAGCCATGGCTGCAGTGAAGCCCTCTGAAGGATGCTGAGCTGTGGCAGTGTGATATCTGCTCTGAGACGTGTTGTTAAGGATCTTCAGGTGTTACCTGGTGGTTACTTCAGCAGTGCTGTCAGAATCAAAGGCTGATGTACTTATTTCCTTTCCCTGAGAAGATACAAACCCATGTGCTGCTCCTCAGATGAGAAGAACGTGGCGCATCCTTCCTATCTGCCCGTTTTCCACAAAAATGCGTCGTGTCCCGTTTACAATTGGGCCTGACTTGATTTATCGTGGTTAATAGGATTAGAGCATCAGCCTTTCTCAAGGATATTGAAATGCACGGGGAGAGTGGTACTGAGTTGCTGGTGTCTTTCTTCTCCTCCTGTGATGGGCATAATGACACACCTCCAAGCAGAGGGGATTTGTCCGGTGGGAGCAGGCAGATTATCTGTATCTAGTGAAACAAGGCGTGCATGGCAACCTTTGCCAAGGCTCAAAGCCAGAACCTACTCACTATAAAATAATTGTGTCACTACCTAACCAAGGCACTCTTCATGTTTCATTTATCTTTTGACTGTAATTGAATGGTTGAAAAGCAAAAAATGTAGACAAATTCCAGCTGTATTGAGATCTGTTTCTTTCTCTGCTACCGTGGCCCATCATTAGATAGTTTCACTCTCTGTACAGAAGGTCAGAGAGTATAAATATAAATTGCATTTTGCATTACTTCTAGATGAGTGAAGCTGTCAAAGCAATAATATAAGCTTTCAGTCCCACATTCTACCACTTCTTTCCCATTTTTTGGCCAGGAGGTCATGTGCAAATTGAACGTGACAGCCCAGACGACATGTCCAACAGACTTATATTGTTAGACAGTTCTGCCATGGCACCACAAATTAAACCCACATCGGACTTTGAGCTCTTTGGGAGCTGCTAACAGTAGCTCAGGCTTCTTGCAAAAAAGTTTATGTCCACATCAGGCCTATATAAGGATAACAGCAACTCTTTTGGAGGATCTTGTCGAAAATGCAGAAAACGGGGAAAAAAAATCTGACAGGTAAACCTGAAAGAGCTGATCATAGTAATGCAAACTTAGTTACTTGAAAGGTGGATACATTTATAGTGTGTGTATGTGTGTACTCTTCACTTCTGTCAAAACTCTCTCCTCCAATCTATTATTAATAAGTGATATTCAGTATTTAGTGGATATTTTTGCTATCAGCATTCAACAGAGGGGGAGCAAACTCCTAATTTTCCACCTCTTTTTATGCAAGAAAACTTAACTTTGTGTCTGTTGGATAAAACATTGTGTATGCCAGTTAATATATTGTTGATGACTTGGAAATAAATGTACATTTATAGCATTAAAATCTGCATGGGTAGTCTCCACTAGCAGCTGTTTGGATGATGCAGTCTAAATAGATTTGTGAAAATAGATGCTACTGAATATTGTATTTTATATTAACTCAGAGCACAGTTTTTCTACAGAACACCAGAAGGATGAGATTGAGGTTGTTGTCTTCAGCTGGAGTCGAATCAGGTGTCAAAGTAGCTTTAGAAAGTTCTTTGTGCTGTGTACAATGTTGGAGAAAAGATAATGCTGAATGACAGTGAAACAAGATCGCTCTGGGGACAGAAAATCAGATTTCAAGCCCTTCACCTTTAGGTATCTGAAAATGCAGCACGGGTTGTGAACGACTGAAAATTCTTAGCATCTGGCAGCGTCTGCTGGCCTGTGCTAAAGAGCTGGTGGTCTTGGTCCAAATCTCGGCAGAAAGGAGTCCACATTATAAATGACATTATCTGGCAAATCTTTGCTCTAGTCTGAGCAGAGGGGCCAAGAACTAACTTGGCACAGAACCTCGTGCTTTCCCTCATCGCAGAAATGTTCTCCCTAGATAAGGGCTGAGGCACACCTATGGATCAAGAGAAGTCCCTGCCACTCTTGCTCTACCAGCCTCCCATGAATGAACAAAGAACTTCATTTTCAAGGACTATCAGGCTATTTTTTCCTTTTTTTTTTTTTTTAGGAGGACTAAAGTTAGAGTGAAGGGTTTGAGCCCCACCTGGTACAGATCGGCAGGGGCTTTGCAGGCTTCAGTAGAGCTACACTGATTTACACCAGAAAATGCCATTAGAGGACTGAACTATCCAACAATAATTACAAAAAAATGTCTTTGATTATGCATGTGCAACAACTATTTATGTTTACATTGCAGAGATTTGCATGTAGCACAGTGGGGAGTATTTTATCTCTTCAAAACATTGCACCAGCATAAATAATCCACTGACATTCAAATGAGCAAAGAAATACCCGCTTTTTACCACAAGATGGACCAGAAAGGATGTTCTTCATGCATCTTTTTCAAACAGATTTGTCAATAATCCTCAGCTGCAAAGTTCATTCTAAAGAAAGAAACATGGGAAAAAGAAAAAGTTAAAAGTCATGTTCTGTTCTAGGTGGTTACATCATAGATTGCTCTGAACAGTGAGTCTGGATGCAACCAGGTGATCCTGCACTTGAGAGAGAAGAGGGTGAGGGAACCAGGGAAAGCAGGACGTCAGAAATGCCCCATAAAAGGCAGTACCATACCTCTCCTGACGGTATTCAAAGCAATTGTCAAGGAACACGAACAACTTCAAATCCAGAGTGAATTGGACTCAAACCTATCAAAGGCAGAGATGGAGATAATCATGTGAAAACTGGGAGACACTCTGTTGATGTACCAGCCTGGAACAGCACAACAGCAATTACCATTGGGGGAATTACACTGACATTTAAGCTTTCAAAATAGAAAGTGCTTAAAATATGCAGTAGTATGTTGTGTCTTTGACTCACAAGAGGAAATGGAGATGAAAGCACAGGTAATATTCCTTTGATGTTTGAACTACATACACAGGTCTCCTGCTTTGACTTCTGGGATTTTTTTTTTATTTGCTAATTGTGCTTTGGTGGCATTAAATTTCTCAAATTAAGGCATGTTGCCCTACTCTAAATGTAGCTTTCCCCTTGAGAACAAGGGAGAAAAGCGTTGCTGGTATTTTAAGTTTGATGCCCAGCAGAGAACTGGAAGATGCACAGGCATCATTTCCATGGCTTGGCTCCCCCTATTCACCTTTGCATCTTCCTTCAGTTGCTGGTGAAATAAAACAGGAGATTCCTCCATTTAAATCCAACAGGAGAAGATTTTGTCCCACATGGGAGACTACACAGCACTGAACTCACCTGGGGGGTTTGGCAAAGACTCTGCTCCGTTGTCCTAAAATCACGTTGCCTCAGTTTCCTTATCAGTGGAACGAGGGTGTGATAATGATGATCTGCCTCTTGGGAGCACTCTGAACAGTAATTTGTGTTTTTATTAGTCCTTCCAAGATGAAATATGTCATATAAATGGTCAGAGTTATTAAACTGAGCTTAATTGGCAAGAGAGAATTTTCTGTCATAAAGAGAGGTCTTAGAACAAGTGAAGGACTCAGTGGACTTGATCCTGGCACAAGGCTTCCCTTTTGTGTGACAGAGCAATTCAAGTTCAGGATGGGAGAAGCAGAGCCATCCCACCTGACCTACTGGGTCCTTAAATAAGAGCCTAAGATGAGAAGTCATATAAGGTATGTGCTCAGGATCAGTAAGAGACAGAAATCCCAGCTTAATTTCTGAAGTAAACAGGGTCAAAGTGAGCTGCTCTAGAATCCTGGCTACTCAAAGCAACAGAAGAACATTAAAAACCAGGCCCAGGTTCCAGCAGAGGAAATTTGACAAGGGGAACACAGGCTTAGTTGGGAGCTTTGGAACATCAGTCAAATGGGATAACTCTACTTTTGCATCTTTGTGGATCTGGTTGTCTCTAAAAGCAGCTCTCTATTTTGATGACTGCTTTAAGAGAAAGATTAGCTACTGTCATTAAACCCAAATTGCAATCCCAGCAAACTAGCCAAACCTCCAGGCACTCTGTTCACCAGAATTTTGTTACAAGAGGAATCTGTCACGTTGTCACCACAAAATGAGGCCAAATTTTCAAAGATCTCTCTCCAATGACACTCAGAGGTCTGGTACTAAGCCATCAGGGGATTTGCATTCACAGTTTGGGTTTCCAACATGACAATAAGAAGTTTAACTCCAAACACAACTGTGTTGCACGAGTGCATTAAAAAAAAAAAACGAAGTGAGAAAAGCCTCTTTTCATTTTCTGGGACAAGCATGAGTAAACTAAAGTGACAACTGTGCCTTTGCTTTGCATGCAGGCTTCCTTTGATTTTTCATGAGAGCATGGACACCCAGAAGCTGTGTTCATACGAGCTAATCAGGAAAATAAAAGAAGTTTTAGAAACTTCTGTTTTGAATTCAGCCCTGAAGTCACCTAGTAGGTGTAAATTCCACACTCCTGAAATTTATTCTGTTCATTGTAAAACTGCCTCTAAACCTGTAGAGGGGATATAGGTGTTCGAGATACCAGGGAGTGTTGTGATAGGATGAGGGGTAACAGTTTTAAACTGAAAGAGGGTAGATTTAGATTAGAAATTAGGAAGCAATTCTTCTCTATGAGGGTGATGAGGCACTGGCACAGAGAAGCTGTGGCTGCCCCATCCCTGGAAGTGTTCAGGGCCTGGTTGGATGGGGCTCTGAGGCACCTGGTCTAGTGGAAGGTGTCCCTACCCATGGCAGGGGGGGTTGGAACGAGATGACCTTTAAGGTCACTCCCAACACAAACCATTCCAGGGTTCTGTGAGACTATGATTGTATGAAAATAAATCTGTTCTGAGAGTCTGAGTCCAGTCCTCTCTGTCAGCAGAGTGAGCAAGGGTAGGGCTGGGTCACTGCTTGCTCACTGTGTGAGTGAATGAGGCTGAGACTTTGCAGTGTACAAGTATTATGTGTAGGACTGAACTGAGCTGGACAGTTTTGATGTGGTTATAGACATCTCTTCCTTAGTGGCACCAGCTCTTGCAGTCTGCCAGATATATCAAGTGTGCATCTAAATCTGGTGTTTATTTTTCACTTGATTTTACCCTCCATCATGATTTAACCAGCTGGGCAAGCAATGCTTCTCTTTCCAATTTTATCACTAACAGGTTTTACCATGGCTCCCTTTCTTCTACAGTTCATGCATTTTTAAATTGGTAGCTGCTTCAATAATATTTGCAGCTAATATATCCCTTTCCTGAACCACATTCACTACACCTACAGTGTTCTATCAAGCACCTGTGTCAAGGCTACTCTGTCAGTGGGTTTCATTCTTTTTACCCTGTCTACAAGAGGAGTTTGGGATGGTCCTTGTCCTTACAGGTACTTGTGTCATATGCTTCAGATCATTCATTTGAGTGTGCTTCCCAAATTGTCACGTTAGTGCAGTCCCCAAGCAGAGTGTATAATCATACAGTGACTGCTGGGTGAGATGCTCTTTCAGTATGAAGTGACATGACTGTGCAGTCTAACATGCTTTAAGGTCAATTTCTGAGACTGGTCTCTGCTTTTTACTTGTGTGGTATGGCTATACAGTTATTTGTGTGTTTGTAGATATTTCCTTGTTTGCTTACATACAAATTCATTGCATATATTTTGATGTTATGTGATAAAATAGATTTAAAACATTTGTAAATTTATCAATGCAGAATATTTTTTTACCCTTTTTTTTCTCATCCTGTCATCCCTTGACTGAATGACTAATGAATCAATGCTTAGGGAACCCATTTATGATGCAGAGAAAACTTGTGTTCAAACTTTCTATTTATCTTCATGTTTCTGTGAACATCTTCACTGTGGGTCAAATTTTTCTTATAGCAGGATATGTGCCTCAAAGATTTTGACCAGAATGCCATACCTAGATTTGAGAAGTCTTAGAGTTTAACAGAAATAGATGTCATTTATTTTTTTTATTTTACCATGGAAGAAATACATGCACATACGGGATTCAAGCTAAAAAGTGTCTGGGTTTCCTCTGCCAGAAGAGTTTGTTAGGGCTGCGGATTGGATGAACTGGCCACAACCTCCTCCCTCTCCCAGGAACAGCATCTGGGAAGAGGCAGTGCCTGAGGTGAGAGGAGAAACAGCCGGGGTGAACTGACCCTTTAAACAATTCAGTCACCACTTGCTTCCCATGACATCTCCTCTAATACAAAATTTTATACAAGGCTTTTTAGAGCCTTGATTTGTTTTTTGGTTTTTTGTTTGTTTGTGTGTTTGAGGGATTTTTTTGTGGAAAGGCTACAACCCTTGACATTATTTTCTGCAGCTCTAAGTAATAAACACATACCATCCCTTTCTTACCCCAAAGCATTCATTTTCCAGATCCCTCTTATCATATATGCTGTAATAAACTGGTGCTATTCTTGGGAATGTTGAGGACTAACAAAATATTCCTGGAATAAAATAATCCCTGATGCGTAGGTGAGCACGAGCAGGAATGGACAACATTTTCACTGACTCCATACCCATTGCTGAAGCAACTCAAAACACCAGCCCAAATTTTAATTTGTGGAGCAGCTCTGCACTGAGCAAAGGAAGTGCTGAGGAGAATGGGTTGAAGAAACCGCTCACTGCAAATATCTGTTCCTTTGCAGACGTTGTGTCAGCTGAGCTCTCACTCTCCTGCTTCGTCACCCATCTCGAGCTGTTGCTCTGGTGATGCCAGCCAAAAAATGAACGTGGCCATCCTGAACGTTTGCACCATGGTTCGTATCCTCAAAGGTGTTTGGGTGTCTCCTCGTCGCTGTGTGACACCACCGGGCTGAGTGACAGGACAGTGCCCCAAGCCAGGCTCACCTGGCTCTGCAGGACTCCCCCAGACAGGGGACACCAGGTGGTGCAAAGCCACTGTAGTGGATCCGGTGCCATCTGCCCTCCTGGCCATGAGCATGGAAGCTCTTGGATGCGCCAGAGAGTCCTGGCTGCCAGAGCAATCCCTCGGTGCCGCTGACAGCTTGTATGAGGGACAGGACTGTGTCCAGATGGCCCCAGATTTTGAGGAACTACACTGAGAGATCGAGACTGAACTCACCCCTCCCATGTCAGTGGTGGGGGCTGAGAGTGCTTTCGTCTCCCATATTCCCCATATCCTACTCCTGTCATCTGCCATCCCTGACAATATCACCACTGACAATGCCACCCCATCACCACGCAGGCTGCCAACCATGCCCGGCTCCCCCCGACCTGCACCGCCTGTCACCTTCCCTCCACTGCCCTTCTGAGGTCCAGCCTGGTCTGCTGTGTGCCCCTTTCTCCTCCTTTCTGTGTCTCCTTCCTCACCACAGCCTCCCATCTGTCACCCATCCCCAAAAATGAGTGACAAATCACTTTTCTCAGCATCCTGTGCCTATCCTCCAGATATCCTTTACACTCCTTTTTTCCATCCTACAGCGAGGTCATACTTCTTAACCTCACTTCCCAGATGCCCATATGCTTTCTTTTATATATATATATAAATATATATATAAAATTCTTTCTTACCATATCTCAGTTTCTTTTTCATCAGTGATGCCAGCTTGAATCATCTGTTTAGCCACATCCTGTACAACTGCCTTTTTACCTCCATTCCCCCAGTCCTCCCTTCGTGGCTCTCCTTCTACATAAGAGTGAATAGTCCCTTTTTCCTATCACTTGAGAAATGGTACTGAGGTAGCAGCTTTGAAAAAAATTGTCAAGACCATAACAAATAGGTCAAATGTAGCAGAAAATCTGTCTCATAAGTTGTCATTTAATTTAAAATGGACACTGGAAGCCAAGTGTGTAACAACTGTGTAAGGTGATGGTGATTCACCCTTTCCTTCACTGTTTGAAATTTACCCTGTAAATTAAACACCTTTGGATTCAAGGAGCACTTGCAGTGATGTGGATGGACAGCAGTCAACAAGGCACATGTTTTCATGCCAAATAACCCCACAAAAGCAAACAAAAAACTCCACCCAACTTCTCTATTTACTCAGATTTACTTTATTTAGGATAGATTTACTGGTAGGACTAAGGAAATTGCATCCCTCTTCCCTCACTAGCAAACAAACCATGGATTCCCAAAAGAAGAAATATAACCCCGACTCTATAATGGTGCTATTCAGGCCCATTTGTGAAGAAAACAGTCTTTATCACTCAGTAAACTCTTTGCTCTGGAAAATATACTTTGTTTCTCCCTGACTTTTCTCTTGTCTGGCCCCTGCATACCATGAGCTCTTGTTTATCCTCTCCCTTCCTTTCTCAGCAGTTATCTTGTGACACTGATAATTGCCTCAGGCAGCATCTCGACTGTTATGCCAAAGTTTTGAATGGGCCAGGTGTTTTTTTTTCTAATTTATACTCTCTTGGTTTTAACTGGTAGTACCATGCACCAGCTGATCATCAGCTCAGTTTGCCTTGATGCTCAACTTGCTTAGAGCAGAGTCTTGATTGGAGCACGGAACCAAGCCTGTTTGTCTTCTGCACCATGAAGTAATGACTTACTGGAGCTCTGAAAGCTGATCACCCTTCAGATATTTGCAAGGATGTTACCATTTTGCTCCCCACAATCACCACTCTTGACTGAAAATATTACTGTGTGGGGAAGGAGAAGTGATCTAGAGGCAACACTGGAGCTGAAGCCCTTCTCAGAGTGCTGGTCCTGCAGCAAAATCCACTCTGTAAAAAGCAGAGAGGGGTCATGGAAAATTTCTAAATGCTACAGAAGAAAGAGCTACCCTCCTTTCCCCAGGTTTGATTTCCAGAGAGGCACATAACCCCTCTTGCTGCCTCTCTGTGTGTATGCACACACACACACACACCTGTGCCTGAGAAGGGACACGTTCAGATTGCAAAGATTTAAAAGCCAGACACAGTGAATTTTTACCAGGATTTAAAGGTCCACAGCAATGCAATAATATCAGAATCGGTCAAATTACTGCTGAAGAAAACCTAAAAATGCTAGAGGAAGGGGGGACACGAGGAAATGTTAATACTTAAATATTTAAGCCAACTCTTCTTATTGTATATAATGCCCAATCTACAGTCCTCTGATGCTTCCTGTGGCAAAGGAAAATTTTTTAAAAGTCAAAATTTTGAGACTGTCAGGCAGAGCAAAAATAAATCGTCGCCTGTGGCACACTGGTCAGTGTGGGTGAGCATCATACCAGCCCAATGATCCTGACAGAGGTTTGTTCTGCTCATTCACATTCCTTCAAGCAGCAGTTTTCAGCCTTTGGCCGGGAAAGACCTTGTGGTCCATGAGGCAACCTCCGAGTGACCGGGAGAGGTAACACCAACTGGCAGGTCTGCAGTCAGCGAGGAGAATGGCAAGGGGCTGGAAAAGTGAAATGGATTGAAAATTCCTGCTGTATGGGAAGAAATTAATTTAACTCTTTATTTCTAGGCCAGACCAGGATGAAGCTATCAGCCAAGCTGCTAAAAAATACGCCCAGAGATATAAATTCTACTAAAGATGTAAAAACACTCAGAGCCTAAGTTTTATAGATAAGAAATTCAGACGGCAAATCTACATTTTATTGCATTCATCTTAAATGCAATTTGTTTGCCACAGTTAATAGCATGTCCCCTATACTTCTTGGGGCCCTCCAATAAAGAGTGGTGGGTCAGGAGTGGCTGCTTCAATCCCATCCTCACGGAGAGCCTTGGGAAGCTGAAGCCATTTGTGCGTGTCTGGATGGCCATCATGGAGCACAGAGAAACCAGTTCTGCAAGGGCACCTCCAAAGGAGGATTCCTTCTGCTCCATCCTCCTGGATCAGTTATCCTCCATCTTCCTCCTCAGTTATGGAGCTAAGGAATAAGAGCAGAGCTGGTTTCATTTGCTGCAGGCTGGCTGACCTGGTGGTCCCTGATGAAACCATGCCCATGATGGACCAGAGTGATACACAGCTGGGCTCTGCAAGGGACAGAATTTTAACAGAATAGATGAGAAATGGGATGATCTCTCCCCTTGCTCCAGCTTCCCCTTCTTTCCTTTTGCATTCATGTATCAAAAGTGAAAGATGTCTCATGCATGTAACTGGGTAATTGGCTGGCATAAACCATCACAGGATTTTTGAGAAACTTAGAATAATCTCCAGGACCTGGTCATCAAGTTCTTTGTAAAGTATTCAAGACAATACCTCATACAAATCTGCTTTCTAATTTAATCCAGACTAGCTGAGACTAGGCTACATTTAGATCTGTGAAAAATCTGGTTGAAAAGCCATAATCAAAGAAGAGCAATAAAGGGAGCAAATTACCAAATTAGCAAACTTGGGGCAGGTGTCCCCTGGAGAAAGGCTGGTGAGCTTCCTTTCAAAGGCTTATTTTGTGCAGGGGAAGGCTCTCACCTCCCATAGTACCAGTTCTGTCACAGATTAATAGTCTCTTTCCATAGCAACACCTGACCCTTTACTCCCCTTTCCTTGATTATATATACATATATACATATATATACATACAGATATATTCCCTGTCTAGGGAAAGAATGGACAGCTGACAATTTTCTGTGGCATCAGCACAATTTAATGAAAGGGAGGCTTAAAAAAAAAAATAGAGAGAGCTGGAATGCTACTTCTAAAAAAAGAAATGTGGGGAGTCACAGGATCTGCAACCGTGTCAACAGCACAACAAGCTGTTATCAGGAGCTTCAGACAGGATCCTGCTTCCCAAAGAGACTGTACTATGGCAAGTATTGAATAAACGTGGGTGACAGCACTTTGGAAACAGGCCACTGCTGGGGCAGCTGCAAGGAGCTCGCAGGGACTGTCCAGGAAAAGGCAGATGTCTACTCAGGGAATGCAGTCCTCTCTCAGGGAGTGCTGTAAAACTTGGTCTGCAAGTGCCTGGCTAAAATCCCAACCACACTTGCACCATCTCTGGTCACAGCTTTTCAGATGGAAGGTACACACTTTGGGTTAGGAGCAGAAATGGCATCGTTCAGCCCACGGTGTGTGAGATGGGCTGGGGAGAGCTCGGCCTCCTGCCACCTCCTGCAAGGAGGAAGGTACAATTTAAAGCAAAGGAGAGCTGCACCTACAAAAACATAGCACCTGGGAGTGGAGTAAATAGGAGCTGGAGAGGAATTTCTTTCCAGAGAAGACTCCATAAATAATATTGTATTTAGAAGAAAAATAATTTTGCACAAGGAACTGAAGTGTTCGGTTTGCAAGAACTGAATCTGTGCACAGATTCAAAAGGGGAAAATGTGATCAGGTCCTGGAACATTCTGTAAAACCATTCAGAGTCCACACAAAGCTGCTAATAAAAAAATCCCAAGGGGGATTTATCAATTTCTTGATAAAGCAGCCAGCACATGGGAGTGCCCACCAGCACTGAGCTACAGACTTACTGCAAGTGATGGGTGATACTGAGAAGTTCAGTGTGAGAGAGAACATGTCCCACATGCCTGTTCACCACATTTAAAGGGTATGGAAGCATTTGGAGGAGGTGAATCCTACAGGACAAGCTCAGGGTAAAAGCAGATCCCCTGACTGTGTTAACAGAGAAACAATTCACTTTTAGCCCTGGTAGAGCCGCTGAATAAAAACCAGTACTTTACACAGGAGGACATGTTTAAGAAATCCAGTATGGAATGGATCCACCTCCTAGAGATAAGGGAACTTGCACATAAATTGGAGGCTGGCAATGACCCAAAACCACTAAAGAGAGCACTGCAAAGCATCAAGTGCGTGCTACCGATACTCCAGTGCTCTGATGTGAAGAAAAGGTATTACCCAGGGGAAAAAAAAAATCATTCCTAGGGCCAATAGATTAGGCATCATGTTTGTTCCAGCTGTGAGGAACAGGAGGCAGCCTATCAACACACCAAAATATCTTTGCATCTCTCATTAGAGCTGATGATTTTTTTTTTCTTTTTTCTCTGATGAAACAGATGTCCAATTCGTCACATCTGAAACATTTTGTTTCATCCCCAAAGATCTGGGCTCCTCAGCCAGGGGCAGTCCCCTGCTGAGGCTGGCCCTGTGAGCTCTGGGGCCTTGGGGCTGTTGGTCAGGAGGGATTCCTGGGTTCAAGGCCCCGGAGCAAAGCCAACAGGGGTGTTTCAGGGGAGGCTGAAACAAAGGGGTTTGAAATTCCCAATTTGTTAACCTTATGGACCCTCCAAGGCTGCTTACAGCCATGGGAGTTGAAAAGGATGGGGAGAGGTGAGGGAAAAAAAATAAAAAGGCAGTGCATTCCTTGCTTGATATTATTATTATCCCGGGGCCAGCGTGGGCTGGGGACCACTGGGACAGAACAAAGGCTCATCACAGACATCAGTGTGCTCAGATGGAGGGTCCCCCTTGCTGAATGAACCACAAACTTTTGACTTTTTAATCCCAAGCTCAGTCAGAAGGTTATTAGACCAATGACCACTGGGCCTAAACCAACAGCAAGCCCCTGACTGACAATTTCTACAGATTATGCTAATAAAATACAGGACTTCTTTGAAGCCAAAGCACATTTCTGCTCTTGCCATACACAAACCATCCGAGAGAACCACATGTGATGCATTCCTAGTGCGTTCCTCTGGCATTCATGTGCATCTCCAATGAAATATGGTCCCACTAGAGTCAAACCCAAACTATGTTCAGCTGTGTTTGAGTAATAAAAATGCACTCAGATATACGTGTAAAAAGCAGTTTCCAAATAACAAAAACTAAAGAAACTCCCAGGTAAAGGTAGCTTCTATAAATAAGCCTGAGAGAGTGAGAGCCAGAAAGGAATTTTTAGCAACAACAAACTTTGATGTAGTAAGACTCTCAGCAGAGGGCTATATCTTTACTCAGTGTCTACACCAAGCTCACAACCTTGCAGCTGAATTAAGGCTTAGCTTCTACAAAGATATCCAAACTCTCTTCAAGACCAAAGAGATAATAAACTCTCTGGGTCCTTCAAAATAACAGTTTGAAATACATTGTTCACCTTTTAAATGCTGATAAATACGACACTTTTTAAAGTAGAAACCCAGGAGACCAAATTATAGTCCGGATGTGGAGCTGTAATTGTGATCCAGCATGTCCTAACTGAGAGTCACTCACAGACACACCTACTCAGTGTGTGTTGGTCAGGTATTTTTGTACTCTTTCTTTGTAGAAAGATGGGAATCAGTAACTGCAGGCATAAGTTAGGATAATCCCCTTAAAAGGCAAAGTTGTTTTTTTTAATTTCTCTAAGGTTTTATCTTTCTTTATATAATTTATTGTGCTGAGGACAGGAAAGATTTGTCCACCTGGGTGTCTGTAAACTTTCCTGGGGTCCGTGTTAAGCTGGTTTTTATTTATTCCCTGTTGGAGAAGACTTCTCTGTAGGGAAGAGTATGTTCAGATTTACAGTAGGGTATATGAGAACCAAATTAGAGTTCTCATGAGGGTAAAAGAAGCTTTGGATAATCACAAGAATCGTCTTCAGCTCAGTCAAATGAACAAAGTTTCTATCAGAAAGCGACTTTAATTTTGCTTATCATTTCCCACCGCACCTGTTAGGTAGAGTCACCTCATTTAGAGCCTAAGAAAGTGCTCGTTGGGAAGAGAGAGCTCCCAGTGATGGTCCCGTAGGAAGCTGCACCCCATGGCAATGCCAAAAAAGCGTGTGTCCCGTGAGGGCGCCCATCCGTGGGACCGGAGAGCCAGGTCGGGCTGTAAATCAGGTTAATTCCGTGTGAGGGGTCCGCAGGAGCCTTGGAGGCGAGAAAGCCCCGAGGTGAAGCGTGCGGGGCGGCTGCGGGGACGGAGGAAGGGAAAATCGAGCATCGCTGCCCTCTGCCCGCGCCCCTCCGCACCCTTCCTCACAGCCAGAGCTCCGTCCTTTCCGCGCCGAACCTCCGGGCTCAGAGGTGGAGGGAACCGGGGGGAAAAGGGGAGTCCCAGGGGAGGGCGCGGAGCGGGCGCGGGTGCGGGCGCGGATGCGGGACCCCTGGCAGGGCGGCTACGACGCGGCCTGGGAGTGCAATTAGCATTATCTTGATGAATTTCTAGGCAGCGAGTCCTTGCTGTGCCTTTCAGAAGTCGCAGGGCACTCTGTCCCCATCTGTTCCTTTATGATTATTGCTTCACTTTTTCTTTTTCTTTTTTTTTTTTTTTTTAATAGTAATCGTTGACCTGATATAGATGACTGGGGGAAAGGCGGGTGATGTGGCTCCTATAACGTCAATCAAAACTCTTCCTCAAACCCTCCCCACACGACCACTTTCTATCTCCCAGCTGTACTGGCAAGATGTTCTTAGCCAAATACATGATTCTATTAATGAGCACTTATATTTGCTAAGGAATGCAAATTCTTTCTCTCCGTGTATTATTAGCTGTATCAGAATGTTTGTCCTTTCAGTCCTCTTTGAAGTTGAAGGAGGAAAGGCTGTTGTGTGGCACTGAGAAGGGAAAAAAATTGAGAGAGAGGAAAAAACACTTCTAACTCCTCCGGGTTTTTATTTGTTCTCTTGCCAAAAACGCCAAAGGTAGCAAAAGTTACAGAAATTATTTAAAACGTGTGGTCTTTTTCCTCCAAATTAGATAGATTTTTTCCAACTGATCATTCCCTTTTAATAATAATGAGATCTAATGAACAGCCTGGTTTGAATTTACTTTATAAAATAATCTCTCTGATGCTCTAGAGAATCTATTACTAGTCGGATGGAAATAAATCCAATTGTCTCCCCAGATATGAGAACGGCTGTTGTCGGCGCTCTGGGCTTTAAAAGAGCACCCTCTTCCCCTCCTCCACCAGTTAGTGGCTGATGTCGCGATACGACAGGGCAGCGCTGGGGCGCAGGGCTGAGCCCGGTACCCGTTCCAGCCCGGAATTCCCGGGGGATGCGCAGAGTTTGCGGGGTCGGTGCTCCGGTTGCTGCGGGTTTGCAGCGGAGGGCGGGTGCGGAGCGGGTTCCGCACCGCTGCGCGGGGGCGAGGTCCTCACCCACCCCCCGGGCGGACACGAGTGGGGACTCTCTGCAGTGAAGTTTTTATTCCAGATAAGCGGAGAGGGGGATAAAAGGAGGGGCCCTGCGTCAGCTCAACTTTTGTCATGTATCACTTTTCCTCTTGAAAGGTGTTATAACAGCAATTCAATTACAGTAAATAGTGTACATCATCCTCACAGCTGGAAAATTCTGTAACTAACTGTGACCAAACGTTGTAAAGGAATATAGCTTAACCAGTATTACTTTTTTTTTTTGGTTGCTGACCACAGGTTAATTAATTTCAAGGAGCTTAGTATATCTAAACAGAAACACACTGTGATGCTGGCAAGAAATCATAAAATATAAAACGTGGAATTAGGAAGATCATGTGAAATCTCCACAGCAGTATTTGGTGCTTGGGAATAATTCTGGCGCTGCCCCTCGGACAGCCCCCTCCGTTCCTGGTCCCCCGAAACCCAGCGGAGGCACCGAGCCCTCTGCAAACCCCTCAGGGTTTGTCCCACTCGCGTCCCGGAGTGGGACACGCACCCGCGGCTGGGGATGTGAGTGCCACGCACTGACACTCGCTCACATACACCTCCAGGAAATCACGCGTCCATGAGAAACGTGTGCGGGGCATTATATACATTACAGGCCATACCTATAGACTTTGGTTAAACACCCACTCGCAGCCCGGTATTAACCCCGTGCAGAAGCTAAAGAATGTTTCAGGTCGGGGCTGCAGAAAACGGTGTCCGAGAGAAGCCCTAAATCACCCATGTGAAAAAACCCGGTGAAACTCCTCTTAAGCCAAGCGCAGCTCCCTTTTCCATTAATGGTAATATTAGCTGCCGTCTCCAGTTGCAATTGGGAAGATTTAAGGAGGATTTCATTTACTTGGGGGTATATGAAAAGGTGTTGTGTACCGTGGGAGGTGTTTCCAGCCCGACACGTGGAGTGGTGTGTTTTCCACCTCACCGTGCCCTCGGTGAGGGCTGACTCCGACGGGGGGAACACGCGTGGGGGGGAACAAGCTGTGCCCTGCGGAGAGGAATCAGGATAGGGCCCCGGGAGTCACATCCAGCTCCCAGAGCCAGCTGGGACTTGATCCCGCTGCTGACACTGAGCTCGTCCTGCGTGGTCGTGGGGCAGTGAGAGGGGGAGGTTGGATGTAGGAGCCGGGGGCAGGGGGGGAAAAGATGTGATGGGGCATCCCGGTTTGGGGAGTTAAAAATAACCTACACCTACCACTGCCCCCCAAAATTACAGAGACTGGGATAAGAGCCAGGTGGATTTCCCTGAGGAAGTGAGACAGGATCGGGCCCTTTCGCCAGCTCCGGGATAGGGACGCTGTCGCCAAGCGGGCTGAAGTCACCGGGAGAGTTCCCATTAATTTCCACGTTTGTTAGCGAGCTGTTGGCCACGTTCCAAAACAAAAAATAATTGAAAAAAAATAAATCCAACAAACTACCCTCGATCTCTGAAAACTTTATTGAGCAAAAAATCTCGAGCTATGGATCATCCCGTTTTTCTTTAAAAAGGAAGAAAATATAAGTCACCATCTCCAAATTGCAATCGCCAGCCCCAGAACAAAGGTCCGAACCCCCGCGTTTTGCAGTTGTCAGGACAATCTTGTCCATCTCTGCGGTGAAAGGAATACAAATTCCCCCCCTCCTCTCTCTCAGCCTCAGCGAAAGCCCGCAGGAGGGGGCATCACCACTTCAACCCTGCGCCCACCGCCCTCCTCGCAAGCCGGCTCTTTAATATTTCAGTTTTTTGACTCTTCCCAAGTAAAAGTTTGAGAGTTAAACTCCTGCCCCCCGCCCTTGCTCAGAATGGCAATGATTCCCTCCTGCCAAGTTCGTTTGCTGCTTCTCCTCCCCTCCCTCCCCGTTGACCAGGTGCGAACTTCCCGCAGCGGGACGGGACCTTTTCAGAGATTAAAAAATATCAGTGCGAGGCGAGCAGAAACGTGCTGGTTTACAGGGCAGTTCGATGGCAAAGTTAGGACTTGCATCAGTTTTTCGACTTTCCCCCCCTCCCGAATATAGTTTTTTCAGCCGAAAGCGGGAAATTCGGCAGAAGCTGAAATTTACGTTGTACATGTGCAAAAATGCTCAGATCTTTTTTCCCCAAGGACCGAAATAGTTCTTAAAAATTTACTTATTTGTTTCTCATCACTGCCCGTCTAATGCCTGTGTCTTTCTAATTCTGTTTCTCCGAATTTCCGTCTTTATTTCACTATTTCTGAAGTCGCACCCGAAAGTCTGGATTGCAGACGCATCACCACCCAGGTACAGCTAGAAAAGCACAAAAACCCGAGTCCTCCTAATTCTGGTTTATCTTTTCTGGGGGAAAAAATCATCCCTCAAAACATATTTCTAATAATCCTTTAAAACAGCCCATTTCCGTATGTTCGAATGATTTAATTTTAAACTCTTTAGTCTCGTTTATTATCTTCAGGAAATTGCTTCCACTACCGCGTAGGTTTATTTTTGTGACATAACCCTGAAATATTCCCAGCAGAGGAAAATACACCCCAAACGCATCCCTCGAAAGTTTTTTTTTTTTTT
>NW_016690191.1:1821452-1832834 GCF_001604755.1 Lepidothrix coronata
GTTTTGTTCATTATTGAGATGTCATTTGCCAGAGTTACCACTGTCACATTCGGGGAGGTGTGGGGGGGAAAGGGAAACTTTGGCGGTTTTAAATACAGACTTTCTTATCATAACTTTAGCAATTTAAGCCTCAGAATTTTAGGCATTTTACAGAGGTTATTTTCTGCTTCTCAGCGTGGCAAGTTATGTTTTATTTCGAGAGATTGTGAAACTCCGGTACTCAGCAGAGTTCGAATCCTTTTTCATCCCTTCCAAGGAGGAAAAATGTTCATTTTTCTTATTAATATTTTTCTTTCATAAAGAATATATATATACTCTTATTCTTATATGTAAGGTCAAAATACCAAAAGCAGTTTCTCTCCTTTCCTGTCCTCTCTTTACCTGAAGAGCGCACTCGGCGCCACAGAAGTTAGTTAAAAAATCAATCCAACATAAATCCATGCAGGGTCTGCAATGGAGGGGGGGAAGATTTTTATTAATTCTTAGGACCTGGTTTGCAGAGCATCTGGGAGTAAAACGCAGAGAGGAAAATTTGCCGGGGGTTCGAGGTCCCAAGCGCTCCCCTCGGAGCTAATTAGGAAAGAACATCCCGGCAAGGTCCAATTTCCAAACCCAGCTCGTTCCTTTTGGAAACTTACCCGCATCACCCGCATCGTTTCTTTTAGAAACCACAATAATTAGACCTGAGCTGAGTTAACTACTCTTCCTCCTGGTCAACAAATCAATAGCAATTAATTTGAAATAACTGAGATGATAAAACACTTCCTATTGCACCTGACCTTGCCAAAAGAGTTATAAATAGAATATACTGACTTTATGTTTTAAAACAATTCCCGTTGGTTTAATCCTTCTTTTGCTGTTCCTCGGCTCCTAGGACGCTTTTAAATTTTCTGTTTACTTCCGGGTTTATGGCTTATTTTTTAGACTTTAAACACATTTTCTTAGAATGATTTAATGTTTTAAATAAAACAATAACCGTACGAGATATTTGGAGCAAAACCAAGGTATTTACATCAAGTTCGAGTAAAAAATGTAATACATTTCATGTAAGCCTATACAATGAATGATACAGTATTAGACAGGAATATACGTGTAGCCAGCATTTTATCACTTGTGCACACTGTTTCAGAGGACGTGAATTGATCTAAAATTGAAATTGTAGAGAAGAAGAAGGTGATGGGGTGGGAGGACTGTAAAGGGAAGAGATCAGAAACGTTTAGGTGTGGAATATTAATTATGAAACACAGAACTCTCTTCACTTTTCTTTGCTCGGTAAGAAAGCCTCATCTTCCCGCGCTCCCCCTCTTGCTCCCTCTTCCTCTCCTTTATTGGAAAGAGGATCCTAAATTCCTTTTGACTGATAGGAAGTTACAAGACAAGATGCTATTTTCTCTTTCTTTTCTGACAACTCTGTCATCCCCGGGATCATAGTCATGTCAGAGTGTCTGTCTGGGAGAAGAAGAAGAAGAAGGGGAAAAAAAGAAATCAGTGAAGCCTGTGGCCATCTTTGCATCAAAATTTTCCAGACCTCTATTTTTGATTGTGATCCCGCTGATCTGAGTTTGAAATGCGAACACAGCAAAGCCCCTAAGCCTTCAATCGTGTGAAATTTTCAAAAGATCTCTAGAAGCAATCTCAGGCTGTCTGACCCCTGACAGGCGGAGATCTCTTTATACCTCTCTCTGCCAGCACTTCATTTGTTGGAATATCTTTCAGATTTGCACCTCCAGATGACAACCTGAGTGTTTATTATGTGTATGAATCTGAAATCTTCACTGCAGTACAAAGGAGACGTCTTAAACATCATGTTTAATTTCAGATCATAATTACCTGCTCCTCTTTTGCTTCTAATTATCTATTCCTCCTTCCTCTCCGTGGCATGTTGATATTTTGTTGATTCTCCCTTTTAATCAGCCTTTCTTGCTTTCTTTCCTTTTTTTTTCTTTTTTTTTTTCTTTTTTTTTCTTTTTTTTTTTAATCGTATTAGTTTAGTCCACTGGGGAATTAAACATGTCACGGTGGACACACATCATGCCTATGTGGAGAGAGAAAATTCTAGCGACGAGTGTGTACTCCCTATGGCTCTCCGTATATATGGATGTGCTCTGGAGAAATAATAACTATTCCTGCCATTATAATCCAGGTTGTTAGTATGCTTCATCTCCCATTAATCTTTATACATCAATTTAAATTGGCAGCAGTGTTTATGTTTTGTCCCGTGACGTAGCACCAATGTAATTTGATAGCAACCAAAGCAGCCGAAGCCCTTTAGTGTCCCTCCTTTCAAGAAAGCAGAAGGGGGGGGGAAGGGGAAAAATACAAATAATTTATTAAAAAAAACCCCACCAAACATGTCTAACTTTCCCCCTTTTCTTTAAGGGAGCATGTATGTCTCCTTCCTACCCTCCTGATCACCTGTTCAAAGAAACCTTCTGTTGTCCAGACTCTTTGGAGGGAGATGGAGCTGGTGACGCAGATCCTGGTTGTTTTATTACACTTTATATTGTTGGCGTTTATTTCTCAGGTGGAACAGCCATCCATTGAATAACATGATAGGTGTCATCCCAAGTGCCCAGCTCATTTGCACAGACTTTCTTAGGTAGGATCCCGCCTTGCTCTGCAGCTTAAAAAGGGGGGAAATAAATGACTCTTGTGGGATGGCGAAAGCCCGAAGAGGTGGGAGGCTGGTGTGGGACCCCCGGCGTCCACCTCCTCCCCGGCGACCTCCCATCTCTTCCAAGGTGCTTAGGAGTTGAAGATAATTTTTTTTCTATAGGGATTTCACATCATTTGTCCCTACCCCGATGCTATAGATCCGTGATGTTACTCTGCTTAACTTATGAAAATATCTCCTCCTTGGTTTAATTTGCCCCGAAAACGCTTTGCTTATATGTTCAGCTGTTTCTGTGTTTATCCATTTTTCCCATAAAACTTGTATTAAAACAAAATGTTACTTTTCTTTCTCTGAGGAGCTGTATATAGAGACCCTCCCTTTTTGAAATAGACCGCAGGGACTGTCATTAGATCAGATGGCAAGCCTTTATAGAAAGTGTTTTGCATAATTACATACCAAAGCCAGAATAGTCACCCTCACATTTTATGGGTCACAAACCATCAACAATTGGCACATTATTGTCCAAGAAACCCCAGTCCATTCACTGATAGAGAAAACTAGACTGCCTAATCTAGAACTGAAGAAGATTGAAATTTCTTCTAACAAGAACCCAGAGAAGATTATTTTCAAACTGACAACGTGTTTACATATAGTTATAAAGTTCAGAGGACCGGTGGGGAGAGAGAAAGGGTATAAACCACTAAACATGATTAAGAATCGCACAGTGGCCTAATATAGATGGTTCATCAAAAAGGAACAGACTGAAAGCTTCCCCCCCCCCCCCCCCGACAGCCCCTCTCCTTTTCAGATCTGTTCCCTTTTCTACCGTTGTGATTCAGTAATTAAGATATTCTTATTTGGACAGACAGCTCCTCTGGTAACTGAATAATATTAGTTCCCTTTGATGTCAAACTTTTGACAGTTATCACACTAGCATTGGGCAATTTAGCACAAATGCCCTCTTTTTTTTTTTTTTTTTTTTTTAGAGGGGGAGAAAAGTCTTTGAAGAAAAGTAATAAGTGTGATCGCTATCAGCAAATGATGTAAATCTCAGTGGACAGGCATCCCTGGGTATAAATTACATTTTGTTGTATATAATGAAGCGAGTTTTGTTTTTACCTCATTCCCTTATCATTGTCCAAAATTAAGGCAATAATCCCACTTCCTTCACACCAATTCACCACAGTCCCTCTCCCCCCTGATTATTTTCTTTTCTTTCACAGGAAAATTGGACGGTTTTCCAAACCCTCCCTCCCTCTACCCCCCCGCCCCGCTTCCCACCCACCCGGCGCAGCGCGGAGCCACCGGCGCTGCGGGGCGGGGGAGCGGCGGCAGCTGCGGGCGGAGCGGGGCTGCGGCCCCGGCCCCGGCCCCGCGCTTCACCTGGGCCCTAAAGCCTCGCCCTGAAGCCCCTCCTTTTGCCATGGCCAAAAAAAAATCAGCAGTGCAAACCCCACAATCCTTCGCCTGTGCCGCCTGGCAGCAGCGCAGACGAAAATAATAATAATAATAATAATAATAATAATAATAATAATAATAATAATAATAATAATAATAATAATGATGATGCAAGGTGTGTCCCTGACTGGATTTGCGAGCGGCATGGAGCTGGCTGGGATTAGGAGAGCTGTTTCCTGCGAGGAGTGGGGAAGAGGGGGTGGGTCGCAAACATTGCAAGATCCAGTTCTTAGGGACTTGGGGAGAAGGGAGTCTCCTGCGGGCTGCTCCCTTCTTTCCAGCATCTCCAGTCACCGAGCAGGAGATTTTCACTGCAGCGTTAGGGACGCGCCCCCCACCTGCCCCCCGCGCCGGACAAGATGCCTCCACGGTGCCGGGTGGTGATGGGGTGGCGGAGACTTATTTATTCTGCTTTTTTCATCATAACTTTAGGGGGGGGTGGCGGGAATGGGGGAGTGGGAGTGCCAGCTCTCGCCAGGTTCGCCTTATCGCGAGATCTGGGCAACTAAAATAAAATGAAATAAAATAAACCCACCCTTCAGTTCTTGGTGGAGTTACATTTGGGGGGGGGAATGCAGCTCCCTGGCTGCAATGTCCTCTCTAATCCCACGGTCCTCAGGACAGCTGGGGGGAAACGGCGTGTCCCCCGTGTGCCGCCAACCCCCATCCCCATCCTCCCCATCCCCATCCTCCTCATCCCTCTGTTCCCTCACGCAGCGCCCGCTGCCACCGGCAGCACAACGTGTCGCTCCGCCGGGGGCGAAGCAGCGACCCCCGGTCCCTCCCCAGCGCTCGCCCCCGGGACGGGGGTGCCGCCCGTGGGCTCCTCCCGGCGCGGCACAGGCGGCCCCGGCCAGCCCTCCTTTCCTTCCCCGCCTAATTAGCAGCCGTGGGGAGCGCCCTGATTAATTTAAATGCTTTTTGTAACACTGTAAGGGCGAGAGCCACGTCTGCGGCCGCAGACGGGTTATATTATTTTCGGGCTCGGGTTTCGACCGCCCGGGAAGGGGGGAAGCGCGGCGGGACCGCGGAGGATGCGCTTGTGCTTCCCGGGAGATAACGTCGCCCCCCTCCCCCAGCATCATCCCTCGCCTCCAAGGAAGGGGCCAGGCTTTTCTGGAAACTTTGCTCCAAAAGGGTATCCTCGTGTTGTGTAACATTTTCCGAGGATTTTCATTACACGTTCGGCCAAAGGTAACACTATCAGAGAAAGGAAAGTTACTTTCCGTGGCCTTTTCCCCCGGTGCGGCCACCCTGGGACTGGTCGGGCAGGGGACTGACTCGCCCGAGGCGAGGGCATCTCTGGGCAGGTGGCCCGAGGGGTGCGAGGGAAGCTGGGCCCAGGTCGCCCCCACAAACTCCTACCGTAAAAATAAATCTTCGCCTGCCGCTGCTTCCGCATCCTCCGTGCAAATAAACCTCGGGGAAACCTCCCCGGAGCTCGTGGGAAGTCCACGCGTGGTGTCGGGCGAGGCAAACGCTTCTCACCCCTGCGTCCGAGCGGCGGGGCAGGGGCACGGGTGGGCTGTGCTGCGGGGCAGGCAGGGCCCCCAGCGTGCCACGCACGACCTGTGGACCGGCACCCAAATCGCAGCGTTGCTCCCGTCCTACCCAGCCTTACCCGCAGCCACCAGCTGCTGTTTTAAACTGGGGGGACTTGGAGTTACTGGGGGAATCTGCACTTGCAACAGGTATGGAAGTGTTTTACCTTTCTCCCGAGCTCTTCTCTAAAGAGAGAGAGGTCATCTTTTTTTTTTTTTCCCTGAGAGAAAGAGCTTCCTGCAGAGGATCTATTGTTTTTTCTAAAAAAAAAAAAAAAAAAAAAAGGGGGGGGGAGGGGAGACGAAAGGAAAATGTATTTGCGCCTCCATATTTTTCAAGGATGAAGAGACTTGAGAAGTGCAATGTGAGAGACAGGTTCAGCTTCGGAGGGAGTGTAGTCAGCCAAGGAACTTCAGATAAAGTCCTTGAGCAGTGAAAGAGAAAGTGAGGAAACTTTCCCAAAGGTCACCTTTAAAGCAGCAGAGAAACTTCTCTCTCAAGTTCTCTGCTCTGACATTTCTCACGGGGGGGGTGAGGGCGCCGAGGCTTGTCTAAAATCGATAACGCTTTATAGAAGAAGCTCGGGTAACATCTCAGACACCCCCCGCCTTCATCCCCTCGGACGCCGGCCTGCGTTTGTGGCCGCTGGTGCCGAGGCGGGGCCGCGGCCACCCCACGGCCCCGCTGCCCCCGCCCGCGGAGCGCGGGGCCCGGGCGCGCACCTCTGCCCCTCGCCACCTTGGGGAAAAAAAGGGAGGACTAGGAAAATCGAGGAAAGTTAGCAGTGCTGGGAAACGAAGAGCAGCCCTTTGATTCACACTGTCGTGAGGAAAGAAAAAGAGGGGGAGAAAGGAAATTAAAAAAACCATCCCTGCCCTGAATCCCCGGCAGAGTCCTCGTCGTTTGTATCTCTGTTTACAACTTATTTTAAAACCATTTTACAACCTCAAAAAAAACCAGAAAAAAAGGTTTATAAAACCCTAGGAGGTATTTCTATTTCCCAAGAGCAGAGGCAAAGCCTCCGCACCCCGTCCCGGGGCCGCTCGGGAGCCCGAGGCCGCCGGACCGGAGCGACATTTGGGAAGGGCGCAAGGAGAGCCTGCGGGAGCGAACCCTCCGCACATGCAACCAGTCATTAATTCATTCCTAATAATTCATTAGAAAGGAGCGTTAATTACTTCCTTTGCAATACTTTTCATGTCGCAGAAGAGGGTGCGAAGGGACGGGAGGAACCGGCGATGTCCTTCTCGTACTTGTACTTGCTTCGCCAGCGAAAATTGTCTTTTTTTCTCCCTTAAAAGAATGGAGCTTTTCCTCCTCTGTTATTCCTCCTGATTTTTTTTTTATTTCTTTCCCTTTCTTCCCCCCACCCCCTACACCGTGCCTACAAGCATGCAGGTAATAAATGAACCAGGTAAAAGAGAGGAAATGGCCCATATTTATTTTGAAAACGTTCCTGGTGGAGGTGGTGGGTTCAGCGCAAGGATCGATTTGGCCTCAGAAATCAGTAACGCGGGGAAATCTGTCAGACAGAAATCTGTCTCGAAAGGCCTCTAAAAACGACGAAGGAGGGGAAAAAAAAAGAAAAGAAAATAGCCGATGCCTCCCTTTCCCAGCTGGATGTTGGGGATCGTTTAAATACCCCTTTTTGCCTTCGAGGGTCCATGATAAAAGCGGTGAAAATGACACTGGTTTCTGCACAAGGCGGAATGTTTTGCTGCTCTAACGTTGTTATTTTTGGCGGCGGGCGAGGCTCGGGGAAGGCGGCAGCACCCAACGCCGCTGCGCTCCCGCAGCTCCTACTGCGACACTATATTAACTCCTAGTTAAGCCAGCAAATAATATTGTTCATTCATCTTTTTCAAAGTTGATTTATAGCAATCGACAGGTTAAAGCGTCATCTGACTTCATTACTTTTAAAAGCTGTCTATTTCAGAACTGTCACTTTTCATCACTTAAACCGAATAAAACGGTTGAAGAAATGAATTGAGAGAGACTTGGAGATCGTGTTTATAATTCTTTGTCTCGACGTTAACATTCCTAATGACCTGACCTGCATGAGGAACCTGTGTGCCTAACGCCGAGATTAAAAACAATAATAAAAAGAAAATCAACCCATGAGGTTCCAAAAGTTACAGGAAAGGCGAGAAAGTGGCGGGGGACCGAGGAAGATCAGGACAGAGACGCTACACATGCACTGACAAAACGTCATGTATGATCATACATGTCATGCCCATGCACGGAAAGGTGAAAGTTAACAGTGGGTTAGCAGCAAATAATTCTCTTATTGCCGTTTCTTCCTCTCACTCCTATCGCAGTAGTTTAAAACATGGGAGGAAAAAAATAAAACAAAGGTATTTCAGATCCTTTTATCATGAGTAATTTTCATACACTATTAAGGCTTTTTTTTTTCCCAAAGCTACGAGCGATCGTTTCAGAGAAGGTTGCAGGTTTTATATGGAAAGTATAGACCCATAAAAGATTTTTTTCCTCCTCTTTTAAAGGCGTTAAATCAATAAACAAAGAAAAAAAATCTCAATCAGAGAAGTGCAATCTGCAGTGACAAGACGCGTCAAAGCACTCAGGAGTTTCCCTGGCCATATAAAAACTGGCGACACTGCTTTTGCTCCCCGTGCTGGGAATTCACCTTTGTGGGAGTTTTCCCTCCCTGCGCGTCCAGGATCCCGCAGCGCGTTTGGTTCTATAAAACTATTGCCAATAACCTGCGTTTGTTACTAAATCCGCACCCGCGATGCTTTCAGGGGGCAAAGCTGCGGGAGAAGAATTATTTTAAACAAAGCGGACAGGTTGCTCCCTACCTTTGCTCTCCCTTAATGCCACCCTGAAAACGGGGCAGAGGAGCCGGGAGAGCCGCGCAGGATGGGGTGGGGGATGCGCAGGGGTGTGCGGGGACCGCGGGTGCGGAAGGTGCGCGCTCCAGGGGCGATGAGCCCCGCAAGGGGTGTGTGCGTGATCCTAACGAGCAGAGCTGCCACCGGGCGGGCTTCATTTTAATAAAAAACCCACCTATTGTTGGTTACGGTGGTGGGGTTTTACTTTTGGGGGGTGACCCCGCTCCGCACCTGCGGGGCGCCCGCGTCCCCCCGCGCCGCCTCCCGGCGCGCTCCCGAGCGCCACCTCGCTGCGCTGCGCGCTCCTGCAGCCGCGCCGAGCCCGCGCACCTGCGGGGCCGCGCGTGGGGCCGCGGAGCTGGGGGGGGGGGACAATTCACAGGTAGCTCCCGCGAAAGCCGCAAAAATAACAGAAAGGTTTATTGTCTCGCCCTGTCTGTATTTTATTTTTATTAATTTTTTCATCTTTTTTTTTTTTTCTTTTTTTTTTTGGACCTCGCAGGGGGATTGAACTCAGAAGCGTCCTGGAGCGCGAACGACCACGACAGCATTGGGCTTTCGGTTAAAAAGAGCAGAGGCGAAGGAGCCCTTTCTGCCTGCCGCAATTTCTGCCCCAGAAAAAAAAAAAAAAAAAAAAAAAGGCATTTAGCTACTTTCTTTGGATCTAAATGGGACTCAGAAGGCAGAGTGATTTCTTTACGGAGCGCGTAAAACTTGTTTCTCGAGATAATTTTAAATTTTTTAATCTGTTTGTTTTCCTCGGGAAAAAAAAAATAAATGGTAAAGAGATCCAGCCTTAGCTGATGTAGTCCGAAATTTCTGCATCGCTTAAGGGAATAATCATAATAATAATGGAATAGGAAGCAGTGAATAACGCGATGTAAAGAAAATGATGAAAACGTAAAGTCTCGAAATGGTTTTAGCACTTGGAGGACTCATTTGGGAAATTATTAAAAAGGAAAAGAAAAAAAAAAAAAAAGGAAGAAAGGCCCCTCCAAGCTCACAATAGGGACAGTGTCACAAGCGCATTTCAAAGCGCCCCGCGGATCTCTGCGCGGACCGGCTCGCAGGCAGGTGGTGCGCGGGGACGTGGGTTTTGGGGGATCCCTTTCGGTCCTGCTGAGCAGAGACCAGTGGCACAGGCAGGGAAGAAAGGGGCGAAGGAAATTAAAGTCCCCATGTCTCAAGCTTTGGGTGACAACGGAGGGCAAATATCCCCCGGATTCTCTTCGCCCTCCTGTTTACAGAAAATTCCTACCCACCAGCACACATGGCAGTTGTTTAGCATGAAACGTGCTATTAAGTATTGATTAAGAGCATCCACATGTTATTCCGAGAATATAAAGAGCTATTAAGGGCCATTTGACTTTACCAGAAAGTAGCGAATATTAGTTAATGAGTAATGGAGAAAATAGAGAGGTGCGGGGCGGCGGGCCCCCGTCCAGCCCCGGCACAATTGGATTCTTTCAAAGAAAGCAGAAAAGAAGGGAAAAAACGCTCTACTTTTAATTCCAGCGAGAATTTCAACCGGGAACAATATAACCCAACAGCTGCGACAGGTGGAAGAGAGATAATTGAGCAAAGGCTGCTTTTGACAATTAATATTACGGGGAGATAATGTCCCTGGTCGGGGTTTGTTAAGAGCCCGGGGATGCGAGAGGGCAGTGCGGGGGATGCAGCATCACCCAGAAATTAGGAAAACCACTCAGAATTATGAAAGAAAGAAAAAGAAAGAAAAAATCCCAACAAAACAAGAGGGTGAAAAGATTGGGAAGAAATTTCCCCTGCCCGGTGCTGACATCAGATCCCACAGACTGAGAAGTTGCCTCGTTCCCCTTTGACCGTCCTAGCCCCTTCTCTACCCTCTTTTTTTTTTTTTCCTTTTCTTTTTTGGTTAAGAGAAGAGCATTTCAGGTAGACAACTTAATGCCCAGAGTCTTTTTTAAAAAATGCTTTTATTGCTATTGCACTTCCTACCACAAGATGCAGAGCAAGTCAGCGGAGTTTGTATTACAACTATGTCATAATGTTTCACTGATGCAAAACATGTAGCCAGAGGGGGTTGCTAATGATTCCTGGATTAGAGAGAGGGAGAACGAGAAGTGAGAAAAAGAAAACCTGGTTTCTTTTTTTTTTTTTTCTCTTAAGCTACGTAAAACCTGTCCATTAATATCCAGCCCTTGCAACATCTCAGTATCTTGCACAGACACGCGGACCTGCCATGAGCCTTTTAAACACCGCAAAACGTTTTGCATATTCCACCTATTAATTATGTTTGCAGCCTATTAATTTCAGGAGGCTGTTTTCAAGGAAAGACAACTTCCAACTTTGTACGTGTGTGGGGGACGGGATGCTACAAGAGCTGGGGGTTTCCACTCGGGATGAAGAGCGCTGCAAAATTACCCTACCCCGCAAAATCTCTCCTCTCTCCCCAGGATATGCAAAATCTGTGCCCTGCTGATCCTGATGTGGAATGGCTACGCTCAGGGTGTGCAGCCCCCCTGGAGAGATGAAGAGAGGGGTGGGAGGGAGAGATGTTGCCGGGATTAAGGAGCATCCTGTGGAGATGCCACCGGGGCGCTGCGGGGCTTTCCTCGCCCTCCTCCTGCGCTGGGCTCTAGGCCCGGTCGCAAAGGCTCCCCCGGGCAGGGTGGGAGGTTTGGGAGGAGGAATGTGACCAAAGCAGGGGGCAAAGCCCTCCCGCACCGTGAGCAGGGAGAGATGGGGGTCGGCCGCTCGGAGCAGAGCGGGGGCCGCGGGACAACCGGGCTTGGGATGCCCACTCCCGGCCTCATGGTCCCTGTTCCCCGCAGCCTCTTCAGCAAGGTTGCAGCTGCAGCTGGAAAAGATTTTCCCCCTTTGACAAGACATTTTTCTTTTTTCCTCTCCCTTTTTTTTTTTTTTTTTTAAATCTTT
>NW_016690191.1:1835212-1844834 GCF_001604755.1 Lepidothrix coronata
AAAGATGATCTCCGCGCCGTTATTTACAGGCACGTAATTAAGTCAATATGATGGTTTCGAATCAGAATCCCAGTCCCACTCGCGGTGGAGCGAGAGGGGCTGAAGCCCAGTTTATTGTCTATCATTGCAAGGGATGGGGGGGTTAATTTAAGTGCTGTTACTATTATTTCTCTGCGTCCGAGGCCACGAGTAAAGCATGAACCGAGGTGCTGGGTGTTTATTCCAGGCGATGTGACGGTCTGGATACGAGGCGAGGAGGGACTGTGGGAGAGTTCAGGCGAGGGCTGAACCAGCCCCGCAAGCAGGGCTGAAACCCATGTTTTCTTTTTCTTCCAGGCTTACATGAGGGCTTATCATTCGTTTCTTTTTCTTTACTGATTTTTCCCTGATTTTTTTTTTTCCAAACAGATACGCTTTGTTCATTTTATTTCCCGACACCATATTCAGCCTCTGCGTCTTAAAGTCCTTTAAGGGATAGGTCCGCGTTTACTTCCTCTGGAGCAAATGCAAAACACACTTCAGCTTAAGGGCTGGAGAGAAATCTTCTCCGCAAGCAGAAGCTCTGCTGAGCAGCCTGGTGCTGCTGATTATACAGCGCAACTTGAAATGATCTCAGCCGGTGGAATATTAATCAAATCAATCAGGGTTGACAAATGAGAAATATTTGAGGGAAGGTGGTAATTTACAACTTTGTTATTAGTTAAGAATCTCCCGCCTTGTAAGAGTAATTAATAACTCTTGGATGGGAACAATTTGGAGACGGAAGGAAGACAGCGTCTTGAAATAAAACAGGATAAAGAGAGGGGTTGAGAAGTGAACTGCGCCTCCGTGAAAGAGAAATTGCAAATGATTTTTAAAAACATGTCTACAGGGGCAATATATATATATAATATGTATATAATATATAAACAAGTATAAATATGGCATAATCAGGCGAGAGAGGGAGGGAGACTAGACAGGAGATAAATACTGAAAAAATAAATCAAAACATTGATTCTTGTGGTCACATCTCCCATCCAAAGATTAGACGCAACGCTGAATTTCAAAGTACTTCAAAGAAATGATCCCCAGTATGCAAAAGTGCAAGTCAGAAACCAAAGGAGTGAGTCCAAACTGATTTCAGAAATGTATTTTTCCCCCTGCCTCTCGTTCACCCACACCCCTCCCTCTTCAATGCCTGATAAAAGTGAAGACCCCTTTTCTCCCCAACTCCCGCTCAGATGGGAAAACTCAATTGTCTGCAATGTTTATAGTGTTAACCCTACTTATCTACAGAACCCTCCCCTCCCCACCCCTCCCTTTTCACTTTCCATAGACACACATTGATTATTAGACTGTATGGACCCCCCTCCTTTTTCACAACCCCACCCTCAACAACTGACCAAAATAATGACTTGTTGGAAAACTATAAATCATTTTCGTGTTTCAATCCCTGAAGACTCTATTTAAGTAAATAGGCTTACTGTGAAACAATGCATAGATCCAAGTCCTTCTCCGGATTGCTTCCAAACGCTGCCATCTCCAAAACTTTTATTTACAAGAGAAGAAGAGGAAGAAGAAGAAGGGGGAGGATAAAAAAAAAAAAAAAAAAGGCAACCCAAACTTTGGCAAACTTTATCTCTTCTTTATTATAAGCTTCAGCCTTGCCTTGGTAAGCCCCAGCCTGTTCTACAAAAGGTGGCTAGAGATTGAGATTTATTGGTTTCCAAATGAAAAGATTCATTCGATATAAGAGGTTAACTCAAAGTTCCTTAAACCGTGACTAGCATTGGCAAGGAGCTTTGCCTAGTCAGCACAAAGGCAGTTCAAAGAAACCTTTAAAAATACACACAGATATACATACACACAAACACACTCTCACACTTTAGCCTCAACTGCAATTTTCTTTTCATTTTTGTTTCTTTCTGCCATTACAAAGCCCTGAGCCCCTTTGTAGGTAGCTGGAGTTTTTTTTTTTTTTTTTTTTCTCCAAGCTGAACTTTGCCATTTTGGTGTTGACCAACCCCCTTTTCTTTTGCAACCAGTGAATGAAAAGACTCGAGGAAAAAAAAAAAAAAAGATTAAGAAGTAAACGGGGTGAGCAAAAGAAAAAAAAAAATCCTTCTAATTTATAGCGAGCAGAACAACGTTTAAAAAATAATACAGCCGCAAAGAAAACCCCAAATCCGTACAAAGAGGGGGGGTCAGGCGGGGTGACACGGGAGAGAAAGGCAGCGAACGCGCCCCACGGTGCTGGGGGTGCTCGGAGCGGGGTGCTCGGGTTTGGGGTGCTGTCACGACACATGTGTGTGTGTCCGTCTGTCCGTGTGTGTGTCCGTGTGCGCGCCCTGAGCCGCACACAGCGGCTGCGGGGCTGGAGGGCTCCGTCCTGTGTGTGGAGCCTGAGCTATGGAAATGGTAATGAGGGAAAATTAACCCGGCCGTTTGTTACATTGCAGAGAGATCAATGCCTGACCCGGGGCTGAGGGATAGCTTACTGCTGGAGGAAAGATATGAGATAATCGCTCTGAAACACACTGGTGGCGGGGACAAACAGGCACCCATTTGAATATCGATGATGATGATGATAATAATAATAATATTAATAATAATAATAATATCAACAATAATAATAATATCAACAACATTAATGCTCTCTCCAGAGAGTGCGAGCAGATACAGAGCGGAAGGTGCTGACAGCAGCCTGGCGGGGTGCGGGGGCTGCGGTCCGGGGTGTCCCGGGGGAGGATGCGGACCCCTCACCCCGGCCGCCCTGCGCCCCGGCCCCGCCGCTGCCCGGGGGCTCCCAAATCCCGCAGTCCCGCTCGTAACGGGACTACGGACGGAACCTCGGGGTTGCCGGAGGGTTGCGGGGATATTAGAGCCAGGAAAGGCTGATCTTTCTGGGATTTAATGGTTTTTGTTGTTTTTTTTTTTTTTTTTTTTCGGTGAGACCTCGAAATAAAACATGAGAAGATGAAGGGATTGGACAAATTCAGCTGGAGGAGAGAGAGCGAGCTGCTGTCTTAAAAGCAGCCAGCGCAGGCTAATGAGACCTTTGGGGTAGGAAAAGTGTACTTTTTTTTTTTTTTTTTTTTAAGTAAGACATCAGTAAACCCACAAAACTGGAAATAGTGACAGTGCAAAATGAATCATCATCCTCCTATAAAGAGACTAGGAAATAGAAAACACGAGCGGGGAGGGGGTGTCTATCAGGCGTGGAGCAGAACAAAAATAATTTTTTAAAAAGGCAGCTGAAGGAGGTGGCAGGGTTCTCCCCATGTTTCAGAAGACAGTATGGGCAGTGTGATGTGCTCTGACCTGCCTCCTATTGTACAAGTTCGCCATTGGCTTCAGAGAGGGAAAGATCGAGTTTTATCTGAATAAAGTCCAGCAAACTTTGCTGGATGGCAGCCCTTCCTCTCCCTCCTCCTTTGCGCCTCATTCAGTGTCAATGTAAAAACTAGGCTGGATGTCAAATATCTCATTTAAGGCTTTTCCCTCAAGATATATTGCATATGCTTCTGTCAGAGTAGTAGTAGTTGTTGTTGTTGTTATTATTATTATTATTATTATTATTATTATTAACTTTCGTGAGATTCAAATTTTTTTAGCTTCTTTTTAAGGCTCAGTGAAACTGTCCACCGAGAGGATGAAATTTTAGGTCGCTGTACAGTTAATTTCCGGGGGTCGTTCACTAGTAATGTTACAGGAGTTAAGGCAAAAGTTGGATGGGATCAGATTCTGTAGGAAGGAAAACCTGCGAGTGGAGTCCTTTACATCTGCAGCCGGGGACGACTTTCTTGTTCAGAAAAACAAACGTTGCAAAGAATAGGGAGAGACAATGATCTCCAAGGAAGAAGCGGAGGGCGGTGGGATGATTTGGGATGCCCGGAGCTGAGCCCCAGCCGCTGCGGCCCCAACGCCAGAGCTCTGCAGCGAGTGGGGAGCAGCCCCATTCCCACGGCGAACCTCAGCCATGAGAAATGTGGTCTGGAAAAGGGTCTGGCTCAAGGAAAAGAAAAAACATTGGAGAAGGATGGGAAGATCGCACTTAAGATGACTAAACAGTTTGTGATCAAGGGAAGAGAGCGGCTGGTGAAGCCGCTTTCAAAATTGGGATTATCCTTAAACCTGGGAATTAAGAGTGGCTGAATCTGGCTTCGCCTGCGGCGCGGTAGTTTGTGGGTAGAGAAGGATAAGGTTTTAACCCTAGTACCTGACAAATAGAAATAATCACCGGAATGGTCAAAAAGACACTGGGAAGTATCCAAAGGGGGGAAAAAAACCCAAACAAAGCAACACCAGATCGCGAAACTGCCCGGAAAGCTCGAAAGAGAACGAAAGGGGGAATGGACGGGGAAAAAAAAAAAAAAAGAGGGGAGAGAAAAATGATTCTGGGATGCCTGGATATTCTGACAGGAATAAATGAAAAATGAGAAATCGGAGAAGCGAGTCTGTGCAGCCTGTCTGGTCTATATAGCAGGGACTTAAATATTACATCTGGAGCAGAACTGTCCTTGGCTGGTCGTTCTTGCTCTTTGATATTTTGTGTATATATATATATTTTCTTTTTTTGCAACAAGTATCCAAGGATCTTAACTAATTGATTCTGGAGTTTCTTGGAATTTGTCCAAAGAGCGATATAGTTTTAATTGTATGTTGCTTAAAACTCCATTTCTCGAACAGTGTGAAACAAGTCATAAAAGTCATAAAGCGTATCACTGTTTTTTCCCCCACACATAAATACTCGTCTGACACTCGCAATTCTCTCCTGGTACTCCTAAGGGGTACAAAAATAATTTCGAAGACATGTAACTACACCATAACATAAACTTGCAAACTGTTAATCCATTTTAACTGAATTAGAAGGCACTTCTAATTCTAACTTCTAGTGGAAAAAGAAAGGGAAAAAAAAAAATTAAGACACCTTCCCAACTATTTCTACTTACCCACGAGCAAGAAAGATGTTGAAATCTAATTTTAAACCTCAACACAAATGTTCCTGTTGGGCTAATGGGGTAGAACTGGGTTACTGTGCAAAGTATTGGGGTGGCGATAAAAAGGCCTTTAAAGTTTATATACATTTCTGTTTTCCTCATCCCTCACTTGGAAACACAGCCAGCAGCATCCCCAGCTAATCAGCCAGAACCAACCTCAGCAAGCGAACTTTTTTTTCAATTAACAACACTATATTTTCAGCATTAGAGGCCATGGCTATAAATATCTGACTATTTCTCTTAAAAAAAAAAAAATTACGACAGCAGAGTGACTGCCTCCCCCCCCCCTTTTCCCTGCACACCCACACTTTTCGTGTCTAAAATTAGCAGGAAAACTATGCACTGGAGAGAAAGTGCGATGTAGCTAAAGGCAGGGAGGCTTCATTAGTCCCTGCAAAGGCTTGGGTTGGAGCTGGGGCCGGAGAGCCAGCCATCAAAGGAAGCCAACTGCATCTTTGCAGATCATTTTGGCGCTTCAGAGAGCGATTCAGGCTGGAAATCTGTAAAATCCACGCAAACCTTTCTCCTCTCGCTACTAGGCACCCTTTGACACAGTTGTATTGAAGTTGGGGCTGGAAGGTCCTTGGAGGTCTCCGAGTGTGACAGTACTTAGAATAGCGGGTAGATGGCACAATTTTCTAACATTTAGAGAGAAGAACCCACGCTGGGAGCAATAAGTCCATTTAAAAGCCCTTTATTTAAAAGGAACAAAGATAACTGACAAACAAAGTACAGAGACATCTCAATGAAATTTCTGGGGAAGAATAAAAAACTCTCTGCAAAGGAAAACACAAGTTCTCGGGTTTATTTATTGTTGTTTTAAGTACAATACCGAAATTAAATTAAATTAAAATATAGATGTATCTAACAAGCTCCTAGGACTGCGGATGTTTAAATCGGGGATCCAGGATAGTAAGATACGAGCAGCTATTTGAAAGGAAGGAAATTCAGAAAATAGGGTTAATGTTTCAGAGTGAATACAGCCTTCGCATGCCCGTTGCTTAAAGGGCTCCATCACATCAGCACATGCAATTTTTTTTCCAAGGCGAATCGGAGAAAGCTGTGGTCAAGGAGGAAGGGGGGGTGAGGGGAGAATAAAACCAAGGAAGGGGGGTGGGGGAGAAATCTGAGGTTAGGAGCTACTTTCTAGGAAAGGGAAATAATCTTAAGGGCGCTATGTGGCTGCATTTCAGTGATTTTTTTTTTTTACAGTGCTTGAATTCAACAGTGAATGGTGGTTCTTTCTGCGTTCATTCCTTTTATTCGCATACAGGCTGATGGGTAGGGTTCAAAGCAAGGGCCAAGAAAAAGGAGAGAGAAATTTCAGCAGAGGTAGGTAGCATCTCTCCGAGGCGGTGTGGCTCCTAAGAGCCGCTCACAAGCATTTAGGAAGCGACACACAGATAATTCGGGGACAAATTCCCCCCTTTTATTATCCGTCTTGGACTCCGAAACTCGACGAGCCTTGATACCGAATACACATATCGTCGATATTTTGGGGCTGAAGGAAAACAAATACTTGAAAGGGGGGGGGGGAAGAAGAGAGATGGTGATGCCGAGAAATTAGGCATTGATCCGGGTTTGATTTAGTCTGGGAGCTTCCACTAGCAATAAGCAGGCAAATACTCCCAAAACAGAGACAGACACATGCTCCCAGCTCCTCTGATTATGTTAAAAAGGGGGGAAATAAAAGGAGGACGGTGGGAAAAAAAGGAAAAGCGTAGAGGAAAAAAAAAAGGCAATAAGCTATATGTTCCCTCGAATCTGTGGTGCTGTAAAGAAATCAGTTTCCGTATAAATGATTGTATTTGGGTGGGTGCTTTTCCGACTTATTTGTTGAGTAAATCTTTCTCACCGCGCTGAAGGCGAATCCCTGTTGATAAATCCATCATTACCGTTTGGATACAGGGAGACAGCAGCGCCACTAAATTTATCTTACATTTGTAGCGCTTTAATAGACATTTATTAAATGCTTTCAGAGAGAGACATGGGGCGCCTGATTACATCCTAGTTATAGACAGAACATAAAGACACACGTTAACAGCAATTTACAAGAAGGGGGGGAGGAATAAAGAAAAGAAAACAAAAGAAAAGGCAAAGTTTGGGAGTGAAGCTGCTGGGAACCAGGCAGTGTGCGCTTCTCCGTATGGCCGCTAAATACCAGCTTTTCCTCACGCATTTCTCAGAATATTAATCGTGGCCTATGTATGTGTGTGCATGTAGACATATAGAGTATGTGCCATGCACCCGCACACAGGCAGATGCGCGCCTGTGGATCAAACAAGGCGACGCAGATTTCTGTTCAGTTCCCCAACACGTAAGAATACAGGAGAGCATTTACAATAGATTCATCACCCTCTTCCACACTCGCCCTCCACCCCTTTGCCCCCCCGCCACCCCCACTCCCCCCCCGCCAGCTTTTAACTCTAATTTCAATCTTCTTCAACTGAAGAATCTCCAGGGACATGGGCAAACTTGTGTAAAATAGTTAAACCAAGCGTGTTTCAAAGAGGATTGCTGAGTTCCTCTTCCTGCCTTAATAAACCGAAAGGCCCAGTTCAAAGAAAACACGCTGGAATCAAAATTCAAAATATCTCACGACTCGCACGGATGGAGCAGGCTCCGAGCGATGGATGCAGCTTCATGCGTTGGTGGGCACATAGTGACAAACATTTCGCCCTCCTTTTTTTTTTTTGTGTGGAAATCCTTCCTCTGGGTTTTTCTCCCTTTCCTTTTATATATAAATATATATGTATACTTTAAACCTTTCTATTTTCTTTAAAACTCCCTTCTTCCACCGTCTCTCAGGTACGCGTTTAAAGCCACATCTTGATTTTATAAAGTTAACCCGTTCCTGCAGAGATCTGATCAAATTTGGGTTCACGCCGCTCACCGCCCTCCGCACTGCTTTGCTCCGCACGGCAGCGAGCCCGCACCGCGGAGCCTCTGCCTTAGGACCAATGATTTCTATATCTCTCTCTCTCTCTCTCTTTTTTTTTTTTTTCCCCGGTGTCTTGCGAGGGATCGCCTCCGCGTTACCTTCCCACCACGCGAGTCATGCCCAGGGCAGCATCGCCCGGATAACACATGCAGCTCGGAGCTTCTCCTCCTCTAACAACCCGTGGGTCGCCTTTCACCGGGGACGGGGACACACACACACAGACACATCCGCACAAGCACAGAGTTGATCCCTGCACCTCCGGGAAAATAAATAAATAAATAGCCACCACGCGAAACCTTTCCTCCACCTCTGCCCTTTTGCGAGAACACTTCTTCTATCTAAAAGTTTCCAAAAGAAAATAAATACAAGTGACACTGTGCTGGGGGAAAGCTCATTAGTTCGTTGTCCAAGTCTAATAAAAGAACAGAAGTGCAAATTATAGAGTTCAGCTTCAACACACGCTCTGTCAACTAAAATCAACCGAGTGCAGCCTTGATTCAAATAGCTGCGAAGTTGGTCCGCAATTCAAAACCACCTTCCCCCTCCTCCTTTCCACTGCCCACCTCCGCCCTCCGCCCAGCCGCAGGGACATTTGGTTGGAAAAATATTGTTCCAAGGAAGGTAATGATAAAGCTTAACATTAGGAAGAGGAGTGCGCAAACTCATTTCCCCATCGGTAATCCCAATAAAAGGAGCGTGGTGCTTCTCTGGGAAGGGCTGGGACAGGGGCTGCGTGTGTGTGCATGAGGAGGGGGGGAGGAGGGACAGGACTCCTGAAATAACATCTTCTTTCCAGCAAGGTAGAAGAAGAAACGGCCCCTTTGTTTTGATAATTAGCTAAGCCCAAACTAGGAAAGCAGATGTGTTTGCTTAGCTAATCATAAGACAAGTTTCTTTCAAAGAACTTCATTGAGCGATGGCAATTCTGAAGGAAGGAGAAGGATTTCATTTTCCTCTCCCTTGCCTCCCACCCCCCTCTATTTTTATTATTATTTTTCCCTATACTTCTAATATGATAGAAACGCTTCCGATTACCTAGATGGGAAGAAGGCAAACCCTCTTCATCATAGCACCGGGCTCGCCCCCGGAGCAGCGCAGCCACCTCGGGCTCTCCCTGCTGCACGTTACCAGCCAGATCTGTTGACATTTTACTTGGGGGGGGGGATGGGTAGAGAGAGGGGGGGGAAAAAAGAGAAGTGGGAAAAATAAAGTTTTAATGACATGTATGACATATTAAATTAGGCAGTTTTACAATTGGGTTTGAATGCGATGCTAACTGATTACAACTGTGTTATCAAAAGGGTGATAAGATTTATAACTTCGTGAGCACAAGCCTCTCCTCTTAATGACAATAGATGTTCAATAGCAGAAATCTGGTTTCTATTTCCCAAGAAGAGACGCTGTGTGTCTCCGTTGCCCCTTTATTACCGCAGGATTCAAGATCCTCTCTAAAACAGCTTGGCACTTGGAAATCCACAGGCCAGGAATACCTTTATGGTCCCTATTAACTACTGTGTTATTTACACTTTCGCTGGTGCTTCTCACTCAATACCCGTATCACATACGAGGGATAACACAGCCTCTCTCCTTGCCTTTCGCTGGCTGTTTTGGGTTTATATTTTGCATTTCTTTGCTTTACAAAAGGAAAAAAAAGAGGGGAAGGGGGAAAGGAAAAATCCCCCACAGCTCTGTCCCTTACACC
>NW_016690191.1:1846745-1849824 GCF_001604755.1 Lepidothrix coronata
GTGTGTGTGTTTTTATTTAACCCTGGTGCATTTTCTGTTTACTATTATTCTCTGTGAACCAAAGCTCGCTGCAAGAAACTTATAAATACAGAGATAGCTTACAGGCTTTAAAACATAAAAAGCAGAGAATGTTTTGGATTTGAAAATCATAAATTATAATTTAATGCCAATAACAATTTACAACAAATGGTTGTTTACAATAAACTAACACAAAACAAACAAGTCAAGATCCTGTGTTCTTAGTAAGCATAAAAACTTCACACACACACACTCACATGGATAGCACTTGCAATAGAAAAAGCTAAATCTAGAGGTCAGCAATCCCCTGCAATAATAGTATATTTATATATTTATATATATTTATATATTTATAGAAAAGGAGCCATGATTCAGATGTAAAACTCTGCTCAAATTCACAGTCATACGCCCCTCAGCCCCCAGTACAGATGTGCCTAACTGGAACACACTAAAGATCAGGGTTTAATCGACTTTACAGAATGATCTCTCTCCCTCCCTCTCTCTCTTTTTGTGAAACCACAACATGGTGTAGTTACGTGTGGTAAAAAGGGAGAGGGGGAAGCCTCAGACAAGAACAAAATTGCAAGCTTTCACATACAAAGCATCTGCTATAGACCAAGGGGAGGGCGGGCGGGGGGAGAGAGAAAGAAAAGAAAAAAAAAAATAAATGACACGCACACACACAAAACAAAATATCAACCCCTTGCAAAACCACATCATCTTGCCTTCCTTCAGATTTGGGTTTTTGGGTGGGTTTTTTTTTGTTTGTTTGTTTGTTTGGTTTTTTTTTTTTTTGCCTGCACGGGATAGCACTCAATTCCCCAGTGGTGTGTCCCGTCCTGTGCCACCCGCCCAGGCAGGTCCCACTCCCGGTGGGAGCTGTGCCTGTGCCAGGGCTGCAGGACAGGGCCCTGTGCCTACACAGGGAAGATGCATGTACGCCCACGCGTGTAGGGATGCCAGGATACACACAGACATGTAGCCCATATGTAAAATAGAGAGATGACCTGTGGTCATGCTTTCACAGTCTAAGGTAAAAAAAAAAAAATCAAAAAAAAAAATCAAATCCACTTGAGAGTATATATACATTAAAAACCGACTCCTCAGTGCTAGAAGCTAAAGCCACTCCATTTGAAGACCTTTCAATGACAACGATAGATGGCAACTACGGAGTATTATAAAAAATCACACATACTTAAAGAAAACTCATTGCAAACAACTGACCTATATTTACAATACTGCTATTACCTTGCTCGAATGATCTTGTGCGCGTATGTCAGACATTTACAAAAGATTTTTCGCCCCATTCTGATCATAAAATAGATACTGATCTCCAGATTTCTAATACTTTTTCACAACAATACCTTTCCTACGCAGGCACTTAAGTGTGACAAAAATAAGGGCCTTTTTTTTTTTTTTCCAGAAAATCCATTTTTAAATAACAGGAGGATTAGATGAATGGGGGTTGATGGTTTACCATTTCAGCATAGTACTTCCTAAAACCAGAGATAAACCAAGAACTTAAGTCCTCCACCCCCATCCCGGAATTAAACAGGTAAATACACTACAATACATCTGCTACAAACTTACTGTGACAAGTAAACAAATCAATCGCCTATGGACTTAGATGACTGCAAACTATAGAGAAGTAAGGTGGTTTCTGAAAGACATTTATGACAGCCAAACAAGTTTCAGATATCAAATAATATTTTAATTTCTGAATACTTTCAATTTTCCTTGGAATATAACACACAAAGACTCGACCAAACAGTTCAGTTATTATAACTTTTACAGTATACAGAAATGTTGCACTTAAAAAAAAAAAAACCTTCAGTTTTTTTAAACACAAAACTGTAAACTCTAAGATACTGAATCAATCACGTTATCTATAAGTGCCAACAGTGTTATTTTGTCATGCTGATTTCAATGGTATTTTTTAAAAAGGGAAAATATCAACAATTATTATAATACAAAGGGCTTGCAAATATACAAACAGATAGAGGAGTTTAATAACAATTCATGATGAACTATGTGGAACCCAATTCAAATTACAAAAGTTCACTTTGCTTGTTTGCTTGTTTTTGTTTTTTTTTTTTAAATCAAAACCGTAGTGTGTCTTGGACACAAAATCCTTCTACCTATAATAAGTCCCCACAGTTCATTTTCTGTCCGAAATATCAAAAAAACCTAGATTTGGGGGGAGTTATGTGACACGTGTGGTTCATTCGGGTCTATATAATTATAGCTCTCTCAGCTTCAAGCTAGATTTTGGGTCACCACCTTAAGTGCGCTTCCATCATTGTGTTGTTGAGGGGTTTTTTTCTCTTTTCCTTTCTTCCTATGATACTTTCGTGGACTCAGTTTTAATTCTTTCAGAACATATATTTTAAGGATACACAGTTTATTTTTTTTTTTTTAAAGAAGCCAAGGTTATATCAAAAATTATTATAGAACCACAGAATAAACTGGTTTGAAACCAGAAAAATACAAAAAAGAACAGCTATAGGTACATAGACACATAGGACAATTAATAATTTGGAAAAAAAAGACTTACTTTCTTCCGTTCTGCTAATTTTCTCCAAATTTCCTTTAAATGCACTTTAAGCGAGATTTTTTTAAAAAGTTTACCCCAAAAAAAGAAAAAAAAAGAAGAAAAAAGAAAAAAAGAAAAAGCCCACCATCGTTTCTTTTCTTCTTCTTTCTTTTTTTCTTTCCCTCTTTTTTATTTTTTACAAAAAAAATGATAAGTAGCAAGTTTTTTTTCTGAACGACACGGGAGTTTTTAATGCATTCTGTAAAAGTTCATTTGACAGTCTCTTTTTTTAATTCACAGTCCATTAATTTTTTCCTGTCTTCTCTTAGCAAACTTGTAACATCCTTTTACATCCTTTCTTAGCAGAAGGAAATTTAAGAAACAACCAGAACCCAAATGTCATTTGCTTTCCTTTCACTCTCATCTCCCTTCTCAATTTTTAAATTTTTTTTTTTTTTAAGATTTTTTTTTTTTTTTTTCTCTCTCTCTCTCTCTCTCGAATGTTTTATTGAATGGACATGTAAGGCC
>NW_016690191.1:1850859-1856739 GCF_001604755.1 Lepidothrix coronata
GACTCCCTGATAGGGTCTGGACATTTTTTTTTTCTCTTTTTTTTTTTTTTTCCTGATACGCTAAAATACAATAAGTTCCCTTTAAATCAGAGACGTCTGTGCTGAAAGAGCACAGGTTGTGACCTGACCTCCCTGTGGCTTTCCTAGGCACAGGGCTAACACATGCATATTCTGCGAGTCATTAGAACCCAGATTTTTTTACCCCCCCTCTTAAAAGAGGCTGCAGCAAACATTATATGCATCTATGTGTGTCTGCTTTACATCAGGGGAGGTTATTGGGGTGCTGCAGAAGCTGCAAGCATCACCCTATATTTTTTTGCATGCGACTATCTTCCCCAGAATCAGATAACAAGAAACGTTTATCTAGTTGGGAGGCAATTTACACGCCAGGCCTCACATTTTGAAAATAGTCATAAATTAAACAGTTACGACAGGATCGGACGATTGTTTTCTCAGAAGGCTAAAAAAAAAAAAAAAAAAAAAAAAAAAGTGATTTGGGAGAAAAGGCAGGATTGGAAATAAACTCCTCGGTGTGGGTGTGAGCTGGGCAAGGGCTGGGGAGGGATGTGAGCGTGTGTGGGATCCTCGCTGAGCGAGGGAGAGGAAAATGCATCCTAGAAAAACGATAGAAAAATAAAAGAAGCACCCCACGGACACCCCTTCCCACTCGGGATCCCTGTCTCCCTGTGGCTAGATGCGCCCTGCTCATTGATCACCTAAGGATTTAGCACGAGTAATTTGGGGGGGAGGGAAAAAAAAAAAAGGAGAAGTTTTTTATGTGTAAAGCAATAATATATAAAAGGAAGTTTAGGTCACGACCCAGAACCTGGACAAAGTCCAGAAAATGACTTCGTTCCCCAGACCCCCTTTAACACAACAAGGAACGGATTGTGAGCCCTTCTTTTCCCACATAAACTACATTTTTTTCCTGTTTCCTGATATCAGGCTTTAAAAAACTCCGATGAGTAATTATTTTACAGGTCCTGCTTCCATTCATATGTTTATCGCGTGGCCACTTTCCCAAGCGTCCAAATGAGTTACAGACGAAATATATGTATTTTTAAACTTAATCCCCAAACTTCGAGGGCTCCAGCACACTGGGTTGCCGATGCAGCCTTAAAGTTAGTGATCTGAGATAACGTAGTGCACAAATTAGCGAGCAGATTTTTTTTTTTCCCCTCAGAAGAAAAAAAAAAAAATTTAGCCTCCAGAGTTAATATCAGGATTATTACTCACCCAGGTTAAACTCTAGTGCAAGCTAATTAGATTTCACAACGCACTCAATTATTGCTTTATAACTCATGCACTATTTCTAGGCAGCAAAAGTTGACACATATTTCCCCCCCCCTCCCCTCTTTGATTATCTAAGAAACACCTCGAGGTCTTTTCCTCGGGAGAGGCATGGTTGTGCCACCCCGGAATTACACTGCGGAGCGGCAGCTTCAGCCTCCTCTTACTTTTCCATACTATCCCTGTCTACTTATGGTAATGATCTTTTCGCACCCGCTACTCGCTTTGGACTATGCAGTTCCTGCTGGGTACAAATGCAAACTTTTCCCCTTAGCTTAAATGACACAGAACTGCTCACTGCCACATTCTGTTTAAATCAGAGACAGCTCTTTGGAAAGTTGATTTATTTTATTTTATGGAATGGCAGGGAACATATTTTAAACTCAGCATTGTGCATTTCACTTTTTTTTTTTTTTTTAATTCAATTTTTAATCCTGCAGGGCTTTTTTCCCTTCCTGGCTGCCCATAAAATGATCCTCTTTTTAAAGTGGTTTCACTGATAGGATGACTTGTATTTAACAACATCAAACAGATTTTGCTGCTGTTCAGATGCGTGTCATTAAATGCAACAACCCAGAGCTATACTGTTAAATAAAATATTATTTTCAATGGGAAGAGCGCAGTCTCTCGTGGCGAATGGGTGCCTCTTCCCGGGCCCCTTCTTTCCCAGTCTCCAGCATTATTCAGCTAGGGTTGGGGTGCATTTTTGTATTTTGGTTGTCCTTTTTTTTTTTTTTTAAGTTTTGTGTGTGTGTGTATTTTATTTTTATTTTATTTTTTTCTAATTTGCACTCCCTGGAAGACGGGATGCTCGGATCCGAGGCCCTGAAGGGGAGACCACAGGGCACTGCTTCCTAAAAGGAAAGAGACCGCGCTGGTTTCTCGGGGGGCCAGGGAAGCAGTGATGGGGTGCAGGCAATAACACTTTGCAAGAGCAAACAGTTCTCAAGGGGGGCCCGGGGAAGGAAAAAAAAAAAGGAGCAAAGAAATGCCGCCTACCTGAGGTGAAGAGGACTATGGCCTTTAAACAGCTATATTCTGCAGAGTCGACATGCAATGCTTTCAGTTTTTCTACTTGCTCTTGGAAGATTCGTATGTGGTCCATAAAGGCGACCACTCGGTCAGCAGACATTGGCGAAGCGTGGAGGCCAGCAGCTGCCAGGAGCGGAGCTACGTGGAGGGGCATGGAGCACTGGGCAGCGTTGAGGACAAATAACTCGCTCCAGGTCAGCCTCAGGAGGGCCACCTGGTCTGTGATCTGGAGGTCTGGGAAGAAGGGGATATTCCTGGCCCACTCCACCGCGCTGAAGAGCATCCTAGCTGCCAGTTCACAAATGTTCTCGATGCCCATGATGTTGTTGGGTTGCATGCACTGACTGCCAAAGCGGGAGGTGGGGTAGGGCTCTGCTCTCAGAAGAAGGGAGATATATCCGGATAGGTAGGAATGGCAGTTGAGAGGGTCCCCATTTGTCAAGGCGAACTGACCATGAGTTGGCTGTGTGGGTGGCATTCTGCCCCTCTGGACCGCTGCAGTAAATAGAGAAGAAACTACAGCTATTAATATCTGAATTGCAACCATCGGTTCAAATACAGCCTGCTTTGTGTGCTTCTGCGTGCCTGTGTGACCCCGGACCCGGCCAGCTTCAGGGGGAACATGCATTTTCCCAGCCAGAGTTCAGCCCCAGCCCCGGTTAAATGCTCCGCAGTTCTCGGGTCAAGTCAAAGCAACAATAAAAGCTGAGGAACGCTGTGAGCTCGGCCAGGGCTGCTGCGGGAGCCCAGCTTCTCACTTCCCAAAACACACCACAATCCAGTTATTTCCCCCCTCCCCTCCACCGCCACCCCCTCCTTCAAGAGATGCAGGATACGTCTTTGTGTGCCCGGGTGTTTTTTCTTCATTACACCTAAAACAGCTCATTGATTTGAGGCTGGGGGAGCGGGATGGGGAGGGAGGAGGGGAGAGGGAAGAAACACTTCAGTTCGAAATCCCCGGCTCTGGTCCCACACGCGTTTCTCGCCCACTGAATACATTGTTGCTGCTGTTATTATGTATCCCCCCCGCTCGTAAAAAATACCAAAGGAGGCGAAATCACCCCACAACATCCCCGGCAGGTCCCCTGGTGAGGCTGAGGGCATTATCCAAAGGCACCTTCCCCCGCTGCCCATGGAAAGTGGGCCTTTCATTTTGTTAATAAATTTACACGGTGACAGCGAGAGAAAAAGGAGAGAGAAAAAGGGCTCAGAGGCAGAGAGACGACAAGAAGGGAGAACGCCTAAAAATGTGCTTGATTTATATTTGTTATCGCCCGTATTCCAAGGTTAGTTACTCTTGCAGAAACACAAAGAGAGGAGCCCAGCGAGTCCCAAGCCCCCTCACCCTTAACCTACATAGCAGCGTCCAGACACAGAGCACGCACTGGAAAACTGCAGGCTCACATTTCCCGTCTAATTTTATATCACAAAGACTCCACTTGCAGAGACCCGAGTACCCCACACTTACTTCTGGGCTGCTCCTTCCCCCCCACCCCATCCCTTCTACCCCCTCCTGCCTCTCCCGGAGGAACAAGAAAATAAGAGGAAGAAGAGAAAAGTGAGGTAATAACAACCAGGAAAGGCAGGCACACGGCAGCATGTATATACACACACACACACGCGGAGATGTGTGTGTATATATATTTTTAAAGGAGGAAAAATCCGGCTGGGAATCCACAGTGGAGTGCTGTAGAGCCTCGGTAGGGTGAGTCCCATTGTAATAGTAATTTGAACCGCCTGTGTAAAATTGCAATCTAAGGCAGGGTGCTGGAGGATATATATATGTGTGTGTGTGTGTGCATCTCGGGAGGCTCCGTGTGTGTGTACGTACACACATGGACAGACACACACACAGAGCTGCTCGGGGGACAGGGGCTAAGGCTGAGCATGCAGGAGGAAACACGAAGGAAAAGTAACCACACGTCAGAATCATCATCTCGCTCCTAAGCAGCGTGAAACTAAAAATCCACTTTCAATAAACCTCCATCAGCAAAATCAAAACAAACACAAATCAATTACGAGTGCAGGAGAAAGCATGCGAGAGCCCCTGACTCCCTGCCCACCCTCCCCAACACCGCTTTCTTTCATTACGAGAAAGTTTCTGGCTGGTTTATTCGAGGGGGGTGGGTAAGGGGGAGGAAAGGTTCTGGTTGGGTTTGGGGTTTGGGTAGGGAGGTTAAAAATAATAATAATAATAATAATAATATATATTATTAAAAAAATTTTAAAAAAGAAAAAGCAAACAAACCCCAAAACGCAGCGAGTGAAAAAAAATTTGCAAAACAAATGAAATCCCAATACCTTCCCGTCTCATGCCAACTTTGAGGCATTTTTTGAGGCGGCAGTACTGACACTGATTGCGGTGGTGCTGGTCAATGGGACAGTTCCTGTTGGCACGACAAGTGTAGCTGAGATTCCTCCTTACACTCCGCTTGAAGAAACTCTTGCAACCCTCGCAGGTAAACTGGCCATAATGTTTGCCACTAGACTTGTCCCCACAAACCACACATTCAATGTGCTGCTGCTGCTGCTGCTTGTCTCCTTGGTTCTGCTGGCTCGGCGGGTTGGTCTGGGCTGGCGTACTGGGAGGGCCCCCGGGCCCCGGGGTCTGTGGGGTGTGCGGGGTCCCGGCCGGGGGTCCCTGCACCGGCGGGGCTTGCGAAGGCTGCGTTCCCTGAGCTCCGGGCACATCGTCCTGGGGGTCTCGCCACGCACCGACTACCATTGCCATATCTATTGGACACCGTTGCCAAACTTCCTGTTCCCCCTTTATTTTCAAAGTTTGTTTGCTTTGCTTTTCAGATCAGCTTTGCAGCAGTCTTTTTATTTTTTGTCCTCCCCTCTCTCTCTCTCTCTTTCCCCCTCTCTCTTTTGTTGTTTTGCCTCTTTTTTTTTTTTTTTTTTTTCAGGAGGGTCGGGGTGGGGGGATCTCCCGGTACCGGCGAAGGTGTAGAAGCACGGGGCGATGGAGGTGTGTGTGCGGGGGGGCGAGGTGCGAGTCGATTGTCTGGGCTCCAGGAGAGCAAAGTAAAGGGGTGGTGGGGGTGGGGGAGAGAGGGGGAGAGAGAGAGAGAGAGAGAGGAGAAAAAAAAAAATCTCTTCAAAGATCTCCCTCTCTCTCTCTTAGAGCTGATCTGCAGCAGAGTAGTTGAAGGAGGAGAGGCGGGTGTCTGGGGGCCAGGTCCAGGGAAGCTCGCAGTCAGCCATTCAGGAAAGCCATCAAAATAAGAATGAATAAAAGGTTAAAGATTACACACACAGCGGAAAAAAACACGCACAGCGGAGGAGACTCTTCTCGGCGCGGAGAGCGGTCGGTCTCGCCGTAGTTTTTGGAAGTCCAGCTTGCAGCAGCAACATCAACTGCGATCGCTTTGTTTTTGTGGGCTTTTTTTTTCCTCCTCCTCCTCCTCTTTCCTCCTCTCTCTCTCTCTCTGCTCTGTCTCTCCTCCCTCCTTCGCTCGCTTTAATTCTTCCTCTCCGCCGCTCCGCCCGGCCGCTGCGCTCTTGCTCTCTCTCGCTCCCTCTTTTGGGCTCGGGGGTGTGGGGGGGGCTGTTGGT
>NW_016690191.1:1857343-1869999 GCF_001604755.1 Lepidothrix coronata
GGGGAGAGCGCGCCAGCGCTTCTCCCCCCCACCCCCAAAAAAAAAAAATTGAAAAAAAAATAATAATAAAAAAAAAGAAGCAGGGGCTCCCCCCCCGCTCCCCTCCCCTCGCTGTCGGCGGGGAAGGGGCGGGGCGGGGCGGGGCGGGCGGGCGGTGCGGGCGGCGTGTGGGCCGAGTGAGCGGCGGGCGCGCTCCCCGCCGGCCGCTCGCCCCGCTGGCGGGAGAGTGAACTTTGACACGGCTGCTGCAACTCGGCGCGCGTCGCCATGGCGACCGCGCGCCTTATAAGGCAACCGGGCCGGCGCCTGACTGGCCCCGCGCGCGCGCCCCGCCCACCGCCCCTCATTGGCCGCCGCCGCCGCCGCTCCGAGCCCGCCATGGCCGCCGAGCGCCGGCCCTGCCGCCGGGTCCTAAAGCCCGCCCGGCGAGCCCCTCCGTGCCCCGCACCGCGCCCCGCACCGCCCCGCCGGGGCACGGGGGTGACGGCGAGCCCGCCGCACCCGCCTCACCCCGCCTCACCCGCCTCACCTCACCTGGGGCTGCCCTCCTCGGGGGTCGGAGGGGGCGGCGGGGTGAGAAGCGGAAAGCAGGCGCTAAAGCGAGGTAAAACTCCACGGAATAAAGTAAAGCAGAGGGGCGGCCGCCGGTCCCTAGAAAGGGGTCGGGGAGCGCAGTTCGGGTTCACGCCCCGCGGCGCGGGGGAGCCCCGGCCCCGCGGTCGTGCTGCGGGCACGGGGGCGGCGGCACCTGCGCTCGCCGAGCCCCGCGCTGAGCGGAGCCCCGTCCGCCCGCGGAGCCGAGCCGCGATGAGCCGAGCAGAGTTAAGCCGAGCCCGGCCGGGCGTGCTCGGGGCGCTCCGGGACCGGCCGCTCGCACAGCCCCGACCCCGGCGGGGCGCGGGGGCTCCGCCGCTCCGCCCGCTCTCTCCTCGTCCCCGCGGCTCCGCTCAAGGCACCATCGCGGCCGCTCCGCTGCGCGGCATCCCCGTGTTCCCCGCTCGGCATCGCTGCGGCGGGGCTCGCCCCGACCCCTTTAACTTCATTTTGTGGGTCTGGGAGTTTTATGACCACACGTACCCTGACACCGTAACACAAGCTCCGTGCTGCACCGCGAGCAGGTAACAGATCTAAGCGCGGGGACGGGGGTTTATCTCCCGCTGAATGGAACTACCGGGACTCCGAGTCAGTCTCCCGGTACAAATGGCCAAAAGACACTCCAACAAGAGAAGGGACGGAGAGATAAAATAGGAAACATGTTAAAACAGACAGATAAACGCCCGAGAGGATCGTTCCTCCTCTGCGAACGCACGCTTGTATGTGCGCTCACATGTGAGCCGGTCACCAAGCACGGCCGCGGGGACACAGACCTGGGCACAACTCTGCGAGGGATTAATTGCTCCTCACCTCCTCACATACACTTTTTCATGTTGCCACATGCCCACCCACTCCTGCCGCAGAAATAATAGATGTGGCTGAAGCCGCAGGTGTGGAGGTGATTGGAAAGTTGTAAAAAGCACCTCGACTTGACAGTGTCCTGCCTGGAAACCTGGTGTGTTCAGACCCCACGGACGAAGATATTTTGCGGCTCAATTTCAAAGACAAGGCTGCAGCGTTCCCATTGATCCTCACGGAGCAAAAAAATAACCTTTACCCGAAACAGGGACCAGGAGGGACTAGGAAGACAGAAGGGGGAAAGGAATCTTTCCCTGTTAAAATGTGGGGAACTGTCTTATGATTTCCAAATAACCCAGAGCCGAGGAGGTCACCTTTCGGGGAGGGTGGGAGAAGATGGGGGTTCAAAATACAGAATAGTCACAGATTGTTGCTGATGTTGAGTTTCCTGAGGGGGGGAAAAAAAAACCCAGCAAAAACCCAAACCACAACCCAACACCAACCTTTCCTGTCTCGAATCTGACAAAGTAAACAGGATTAATTCACCATATGAAAAAGCATTAACGCCGTCCTAACAAATGCAGAAATCATAAGAGAAAGCGGTTTTAACAGGACGCACAATATTACTAGTTTGAACGTATGATCGTAAAAATGAAAAGCCATTGATATAAGCTTAAAAGCCGCCGTATATGCTGATTGCTCAAGCATTAATGAAGAATGCCCCAGATTAACTATTTGCTCTTCGAGGGATGCAGCGATATAACTACCTATTAGCACCATTAGATGCTTTGCTATTTATTTGAAAACACCCCTACGAGTGGGTTGAGACAGAACAGATGAATGTAAAAATGAACTGCAGCTAATTTCGCTAAATAATCCTCGAAACCTGAGCGCCTCGCAAGGAAGGGGGAGATTCTCCTCTGTCCTTCTCCGAGGCTAATGACAATAGAAATGCTCTGGTTTAAAAGTGAGACTGTGTTGGTTTTCCAAATAAGCAAACGCATCCCTCCTGCCATTTTACTGCAGATGTAAATTTATTTTAATGAGAGGGAGTGGAAGGATTTATTTTGCTAAAATAGAGTAGAGGATAGAGCCGATGTAAATCTTTAGGTTTCAAAAAGAGAGGAGGAAGGAGGGGGAAGCTGCTTTCCTGGCAGAAAGCTGCCTAACAGTCCTCTAATTCTTTCTAGATTAAATCGCAATATGAATACAGCATCGAACAAATACCGAGTTTCGCTCTGAACTCAGTGGAAAGCAGTTACGTCTAACAGAATTCAATGAATTCCTCTTCTCCCTCAATGTAGTATGTGTGTGTTTTTCTCTTCCACCACACTGAAGTTCCATGAATAGGGAAAGTGGCTCCTATTGTGTGCCTCTGAACTTCCAAGTCAATGCAATTTTTAACCACTGGCTTGTGGTACTTTGAAAATCACCAGGGGCTGTCAGAGTTGGGTCCTCTGAAAAATTTACAGTGCTAAATCAGAGCATATGCTGTGAGAGAGGAAAAAAAATTGCTTAAGATTGGAGCAAGTACAGTATCTGGCTGCCCCCTAGTGTAAGTCTCTTATCTGCCTAAAATTCAACTTTAAAAGAAAAGGATCTCTTAAAGGGAAACGACTTTTGGCTCACGTATGCATACGAGAATGAAACTTCTGTACATTTTAATCTGATTAATTCCTAAGGATTTAAAATTAATTGGCTTGGGCACTCCTAGACCGGACTATAAGATTTCTGCATCAGGGTTTCTGCGAGAACTGTACCGAATAGGTATTTTTAAGGGATAGTGGTAAGGGATTGGGGGGGGGGAGATCCTGTTTTGTGATTTTTTTTTTTTTTAACGAGGAACCGTGCCTCTCTTGCTGTTGTCAGAGCAAAACACTTTTGCTGCTTAAAGTCAGATCTACGTCTTTTGCAATAATATTTAAAAAAAAAAAAGGATAAATAATTGCCTTAAAGCCTCAGCCGATCTACCAACCGCACCTTCGGATGGTGAGTATATTCCAGCTTCTTTCCATTGTACTTGCTTAGCCAGGGAAGGGATCGGAGGGGGAGAGGGGATCTCGGCTCTATACCTTCACCACCGACCTTTTTTTTTTTTTTTTTTTTTTTTTACCCCAAATAAACGGTGCCAGCTGCACACGGCGACACGATCCCGGGCAGTTTAATACATATCACTTAAGTTCAGAGCCTTGTCCTGCCCTCCCACCCTCCGGAGCAGGTCGGTCCGCGCTCCCCCCCGAGCAGCCCCGGCGCCGGGCAGGGGCGGCAGCGCCCGGGCGCTGCTCCTGGGGAAATGACTTGGAGGCGCTTTGCCTCGGACCTGGAAGCCGAGTCCGGTCGTTGGGTTTGTTCGCTTGTTTGTTTGTTTGCTGCTTTGCTTTATTTAGCTAAAGGACGTGCTAACTGATGGTGCTGCAATTACACATACTTGGGTCTGCCCCCCTCCCCTCTTCCCCTCCTTAGAGCAACCCACGTAACCTTAGAAACGATCGTTTAAGACGCACGTTAGCTAACATTTGCTTTTTTGGATTTTTTGTTTTCCTTAAAAGAGAAACACAAGAATCACAACACATTGCCCGAAAAAAGTGTCAAAGAAGAAGAAAAAAAACTATAAGTAAACATACCAAAACCATATTTGCCTTGTTCAAGGTCCCAAATCGCTTGCATCTTCCTTTTTCTACCTCTCCTTTAGTTTGGCAGGTGAAAGAAACAAACAAACAAAAAAAAAATCAGACCGCTGTTTGCCCCCCAGAAAGATGTGCGTTGGGTAATTAAAGAGAAGTCTCCTTCTTGGTGTTTATCTAAGCGATTGTGCAAACTGATTAAAAAAAAAAAAAAAGAGAGAGAGAAAAAAAAAAAAGTAAAGTTACAGCCTTCAGGGGGGAAAAAAAGGAGGCAAGGTGAAGGGAATAGATTTCCCACAACCTAAAGGGAAGTGCTTTCGATGTATTATTAGCGATCAGCCTTGGGAGAGAGAGGAAAAAAAAAAAAAACCTGAACACACTCTAACTTTACACAGACAAGATTTCAGGGGGGGCTTTGTACACAGCTGCTTAGGAATGTGCGCCTTGCCTTTAAGAAAAAATCCCCAAGCCCAAGGTAGGAGATGTCTTTGAGTGATCCTTGTCTCATTTCATTCCTTAGAAGGAAGAGCGTCTCGCTACACCTTGTTTGGAGCTGGAAAGGCGAGACTTAGGGGGGAAAAAAAAAAAAAAAAGGAAAAATATTCACAACCCACCCTTCCAATTGGGGAGAAAAAAAATAAGAGAGGGAAATCTCCTAAGTTAATGACTGTGGGGGTAGGATGGATGCGACCGATTTCAGCCCCCCCTCCCCCCCTTTTCCACCTCCCCCCTCCCCGGCAGGAAAAAAAAAAAAGGAAAAGGGAAAAAAAAAAAAGCCAACCGCAAACAACTACAGGCTGAACTATCAACACATGCACCGAAGGGGAAAAAATATATAGTGTCCTGTGTAGGGTCGGCAGGGAACGCAAGCACACGCTAAAGCAAGTTGGGAAAGAATCCGAGCTAATCAGCAACCTCTTTCTCTCTCCTTCTCTCCCTCTCCCCCTCTCTCTCTCTCTCACTGCCCCTGAGATCCCAGCTCGAAAGAGGTACTCCACATTTTTTCATTACCAAAAATCCGTTGCAATAATCATTTGTTGCTAATTGAAACCCTTGGAGACATTTTTCCCCACCCCCTTCACAAACATGGCAACTTTTAGACATGGGAAGCACGTTTAGTTTTATTTTATTAAAAAAAAAATACGGTTAGGAAAAGGCTAAATCTTTCACCCACGAGAAATATCAGCGCGTCAGCCTCTTTCCCCGGGGTGGGGGGGAGGAGTGGGGGCAACGGGACCCCAGTACAGTGAGGGCTTGGGAAAATTTGGAATACATTATACCGCCTTTGGCAGGAGAATACTCTCCAACTAATGGATTCCTGCTCCTTTTTGTGTGTGTGTGTGTATCAGTGTGGGGGGTTTCTGGAAAGAGGGGTGGTGGTCGTGGTGGTGGGGAGCCGAGCTTTTATTTTAAGAAACTGTTAGGGTAGGGAGTGTGTCATACTTGACAAATGGAACAAACGCTCTTCCATTTCTTGCTTGTCCTTGCCTTAAAACAGGAATTAAGTTAACCACAGTGCTGCATGTTAATTGCATGTTTACTGGGCTAATGAAAATTACAAAAGGGTTTTGCCACCTCGATCGGTGATGAAAAAGTATGAAGGCGATTGTCATTGCAGCCTTCGGGGAGGGCCCGGGGGGTGGGGGGAAAGGACCGGGCACGAACAATATTGATCAGAAGAAGGATAAATCTTTTAACTGCTTGTTAATACCATAAATATGGTCTACACAAGTTTCCACTCTTGTTAAGTCTAATCAGTACATGGAAGATGGAGACATAGTCCACTTGAATGAATTTTTATTATTGCCAGAGGGGTACTTGCATCTGTGGGCTCCCTCCCCTCCTCACTTTGAGCCTCCCCCCCCCCTTCCAAAATCCTTCCTTGCAGAGGAGGATCATGAAGGTGTGCAGAAAGAACAGGAGACAAATCCAAGCTTTTCGTCCTTTCTTCATTTTTCCAAACTCTCCTTTTTTTGTAAAGCTGAACGGGTCATGGCGGGGAAAGTCTGAAGGGGGGAGCCCTCCCCGACATCCCCCACCTTTATTCTTGAGATCTGTGGATGAAAGGCTGACCCAGTAATTTAGTTTGATGATAACCATTTTCATGCTTGAAAACAATCTGCCAAATTAAACCTAAATGGAAAGAGCAGTGGGAAAGGTAGTGAGAGCAGGGCATTTTGAAATGCCCCCCACCTCTCCGAAAGGGATTGTTTGGCCAAAGGAGGAGGGAAAGGTAATTAAATAGACTAAAGATGATTTAAATCCCAACCAAAAATAATTCCAGGGAGAAGTTTCCCCCCTCCGGTGTTGCCCAGCCCTGGATTTGAAAACTTTGGCCCAACTTATGGCAATAGCTACAACTTTGCTCCGCAGGGGTCAGAGGTGAGGGCTATTTTAACCCTAAAAGCCTGCGAGTGACCAAGGTTGCGGCTGGGCTCGCAGCACTAATAGCCATAATTACCTCCTCCCCTTCCAGGGACATTCCTCGCAGCAGCAGTGTTAGACGCCGAATTGAAGAAAATCCTGGAGCTGAACATATCTTGGGGGATAAATAACAGCAATATGAAGGAATTTCAGAGCTCTCCCTTTTGCTTGGGGGGATTGAAGCTTTTTTCCTTTTTTTTTTTGCCTTTTTTTTTTCCCCCTCCTCCCCCCCCACCCTCTTGCCAGCATTCCCAAGGCGCTGGGTCTTTGTCTTAGAAGGAATGGAGTGTCTGAATGGTGTGAAAGGGACAGAGAGGGTTGCTTCAAATCGATTTTACTTGTCCTCTCTGTCTTTTCGGATCAACGCCCTTCAATGGACACATAGGTGCTCTTTCAACCAAAAACTTGTGCAACATTTTCTGCCTGTATTGGTGCTAAATACAATAAATGCTGGGCAGATTTTTTTTCTCTTTCTTTCCAAAGCAGAAAGCACCCTAATTAAATTGTTTTATATGGACAGTCAAGACAGACCAATTAAGTATGCATTAGTATAAAGATATATTCGAGAGATAAGCGCTCTATAGGAGCCCTGTCTAGGCAAGGTGTGGAAAGTGTCCTCTCGAAGAGAGGCTATGAGCAAGGTTTCATATGGATTTTTCCCCTCCATTGCCTCCTATACTCGAGTAACGGGCTGAATAAGTTAGCGAAAAGCCATTAGTGAAAGTGGTTTCTAAACAAAGTTAACAGGTGGATGTAGCTGGTTTTAGATTTGAATAACAGTCGCACATCTGTAATACACAGCCATGGATTTATGCAGCGCCTATGCAGGCAATGTCCATTAACAGAGATAAACGCCTTCGACCTATAGCTGAGGTGCAAACGCACAAACATGGGAATAAAATAAATATCTGGGCACCTCTGTGGGCTGCAGGACATGATGTGAGTGAGCACACACAGACGATACAGATATAACTGTGTAGCCATTGTGTACAGGCACCCAGCCTGCATCAAAGGCAGGCACCCGCACACCAGGCAGAGCTGTCTCAGACATCTCACCGGGCACAGCACAGTCCTGGGGTAATTACAAGGGGAAATATTTCCTATTCCAGGCATGGGCTTCCCCAGGAGTGAAATAGCAGATCAGGATAAAACATACACATACACACGCGAACTTCTCTTTCTGCCCATTTTATCACCCTGGGAAAGCTCTCGTTATGGTTAACCACAGGAAACGGGCTTTAAGCTCTTCTCCATTTCCATTATTATTATTTTTTCCCCTTCACTGCAGATTTTCCATCTCGTTCAGAAAAAAAAAAAAAAAAAGCCAAACCAAAAACCAACCAAACCCTAAACAGACAAACAAACAAAAAAGCGCTCTGCCCCCAGCCCTGCCTCAGCCTGGTCCTGGGGCAGGCAGAGCTGCGGGATGCGATGAGGAGGAGGAGGGAGGTGGGCTGGAAGTTGCTGGGGCACCTTCCATCCCTGGGCACTTCGTTCCATCAGAGACTGTGGGGGCGAGCCCCGTGCCCGGAGATGCTGCAGGGCGCGACCGGGGAATCGCCCCTTTATCGTGACATTGCACCGCCGAGACAGGACGGGGTTTTGCTGGAGGGGTCGGGGAGAGGGAATGGAGGGGTTCTGGGATGCGGGGCAACAGTGCGGCGGCCGCCTCCTTTGATACCCATTTCTCAGCAGCGTTCTGGATGTGTCAGCCCATCCCAGGGATACGGGAGACCAGGGTGAATAAGCCATTCCTTGCTTAGGTGCTTTAATGGCACGGTAAACAGGTTAGAAACAGACGTTTTTAAAGACTCAATTTCTCTTTATTGGTTACCTTCGAGGATAAATCATAACAGACCGTATGGGGGGCAAAGAATTCATCTAAAGGAGATCTCAGCAAGTCACTACCCGGACAATAGTCCACCTCCTGTTGGGTTGCGTATTGATCAGGAGAGGAGCTGAGGATGTCGCCACACTAAATATTTACTGATCACACACAAATAGCCGCGACTCGAACGATTTTCTCCTGTGAGGAGAGCAGAGAGAGAAGGGTAAATCATTTTATTAGTGTGTATAAAGCAAAGAGCACACTCTGGCTTGGAGTGTTTTAAGATGTGTCTTCAGCTGGATGAAAAGAGTTAGGGAAATCGATATGGAGTGATTAGACGAGCCAGTCGTGTCAAAGAGAGAGGCTGTGAATTTCATGGATTTGGTTATACCGGGAGGGGGAAAATATACCGAGAGATTAAAGGGAGGAACCCATTGTAGCAGAGCCAATGAAAAAATAATATCTAATCAGACCCGGCAAAGGTAGGGACGGGATAAGACCCACATTTCTAAAGAATCACATCAGCTGGAGAGGGATCAGGGACACACATGAAAGAGGCAAACGGGGGGAGAGCTGGAGAGTAGGAGCCCAGAAATGCTACAGAGCAAATCCAGGAGTAGCAGAGAAAAGTCGCCTCTATGGAGCAAAACTGAGACACCACGAAAATGGGGACAAAAGACTCAGGAGCGAGGGAAAGGACAGGAGGGCTGGAGTAACCGGGCGCCTGCCTTGGAGGTGATGTTGAGGGGTCCCTAGCCCCGTGTATCCACCAGGCAGGGAGGGCTCTATCAGCAGAAGCGAGGGCACATCCACCTCACATCCGAGGGGTTTAAATCCTTCTCCTACAAGTTTGTCCTCCCCTCTCCTTCTCCCCCTTTCCCCACAAGCAAATGTGGTGAGTAAAATGGATTTTAGCTTTTAACCACCTCATTTTATCCACGTAATCACAAGGCTCGTAATATGTAATCTACAGATTACTGCCATTCGAGGGTGACCACAAGTGGCATAAGAAAAAATTTAAAAAAACCCCCAGCATTTCTGCAAATGACAAAATGGTTAAAACCAGCCCCTACTTTAAGTATTGAAGTTGGGGAGTTGCTGCTGCAGGATTTTATCTGTCGTAGGGAGCAATTCAGCCCTGGGGTGTCTCCGCAGATTAAAGAAAACTTCTCTGGAGACAAGCAAATGTCCGAGTGCCAAAGGGCAGAATGCTGGAAGTAGGGCAGGGCTCTGCCAAGCGACCTTAAAACACGTTCTGTAGGGATGCTGGGGATTATTATTATTTTTTTTTGCCTCGAATCCGTGATGTTTGGGCCGTATTCACACATTACCTTCTCTCCGCGTGTTTTTCACAGCAGAAAATGGGATGCGACTGCAAAGAACTAAGTCAAAGGAGCGACAGAAAGTTTGAGCCGCACTTTAAATGATGATGAATGCTGGGAGGGAGGAAAGGCATCTCAAACTAGGAACCGAGGAGTAAAACTGATGTGAAAACAGCTTTTCACTTCTTCTCCAAGTGCTAATTTTGCTACTGTAAACAAACACTGAAGTTAGAAACAGCTGCAAATAGCCTGCCGGGCACCCAGGGCTCAGGGACTGGCAGGGGTGACTTTTGTTCATCCCTCGGGCTGAATTTCCCCCCAGCTTTGCTTTTTTTCCCCGAGATCAGGGGCTGATGCTGATTTTGGTCGTGGAGAAGGGACAAAAAATATAGGCATATTAAGAGAATTTCATGTGAGCCTATAGAGTGCAGGCAGCTCGGCTGGATCACTAATGCAACAGGAAACCTCGGGACAGACTCAGCCTAATTAACAGTTTTCCATAGCTGAAGCGATTTTTAAGAATCCCAGTGGATTAGCCCAATATGTTCAGGTGTGAGGCTACGAGGGCCTATAACTCCTTTCACTATAATCTTATAACCTCCTTACCTAATTCCTTAGATTGCAGATAGGAAGAGTCTGACCCTGGAGGTCGTAAAGAGCTGGGTTTCATTAACCCTTCCCTCCCCGGCGCCGCTCCAAGGTTAACTGCGCCGGGCTGTGTGCTCGGGGGAGCGAGGGAGGGCGGGCAGGAGAAAAGGATTTGCAAGAGGGGTCGATCAGACGGGAGGGCCAAGCTTAAAATGATTTCTGCTCCCTTCGTTCCCTCCCTTGAGCCAAAGGAAAAATGGAAATAGGGAACTTTTCTCTTTCCCATGCATCGGGAGGTGCATAAATGTGCGGATGTTTGTGAAACAATTCGTCCCCTTTAAACCATTTCATTATTGTTTATTGTTTTTAAATTTATATTTTTTTTCCCGAACGTCTGGGAAATGAAACATTCTAGAACCATCAGCAAAAAGCAAAGCAATCTCCATCTTTAGGACCAGTACCAATCGCTTGAGCTTCTTGTCCACAGTAGAGCTGTAATCTTTAAAGAAAAAAAAAAAATCTAGAAAAGCTTCTCAGACTGTATTTGCCTGGGAACACACCTGGTTTATATTTTAATAGGTAGTTACATTGTATTGATTCAGGGTACATCATTGATGTTGAAAGTTAATAACTCTCAAATTATATCTATCTGCCTACATACATAATTGCATACACAGTATAACACTGGAGGAATTTGCATTTTGCAGCACATTCTTTGTTCTTAAATCTTTTAACACATTGAATTGTTCCTTTGAAGAAAGTGTTATTGAACCACATGTTTAAGGAAAAGATGCTTCTAAACTATATGTTTAAGCAATGAAATTGTTGAGTGAAATATGGATTTCTTTGTATCTCACACAAACCCTGCCACACGCCAATCTTAACCTATACATCGAACTGCCTTTTTTTTTCCCCCCTCCCAGTCAGAAGGCAGAAATATGTGAGCTGCTGAGAGAGGTGGGTACTTTTTGGTAAGTATGTTTAGATATGATCTTCAGATACATTTATTGTACTTTCAAATTCTTGGGATACTAATTGAGCTAGCAAACAATATCCCAGCTGAATGTCTCAGCTTCTTCCCTATTTAACAAGCTTTAATACAGAAGTATATTGTAGCCATCCTTCTACTAAACAATATAGCTGAGGAGTCAGCAAAAAATGAAAAAAACATGTTAAAACCAAATTATAATTGCTGCCTTATATCTGACTCTTCTGCCTTTCTGCAGTCCTAATGAACTCTTTAAAGTTTTATTTATTTATTTTTTTTATTTCTGAGTGACAGATCAAAAATAATTAGCAGAATCAGAAGCAGCCGGGAAGCTTGAAATAATGTGTCTAAATATTTCATATTGCTACTTATAATACCAACCCATCAGCTGTAAAAAAGAACCGTTCCCTGTTTATTCCGTGGTAGTTTATAAATACAGAAAGATAGATTCTTTTTTTTCCCAGGGCCTGCTTCAGCAATGCCATAAATAGAGATTGAGCTATCAGGAAAAAAACCAAACCAGAATAAAATAAAAACAAAAGCCTGTACAGATATAGAGACAGACAGATAAATGTATAACTGCATCTGAACGGTGTTACATAGCACGTTAGGAGATGGGCAAAAAAAATTAAATCGATCGCATATTTATAACCTCATAATTAAAATACAGTCTTATCTCTCTCCCCTGAAAGGTTGCAGCTTTCTTGGAAGTATTTTGAGTGCATATTTTAAACTCCATGTCCCGAACGGAATTAAGATGAGCTGTTTTGCCCAAGAGTGAAACCCTTGTTTACAATTTAAGGTTTAAGTTTCAGCTGCCTACTCATCGCCATATCATTTTCTTTACATCTCACGTCCTTACATTTGCAGGCTTTATCTAAATTTATGTTAGTTTATATCAAATTCTAATTTCTGTTTATAAGAAATCAGTCAATATAATCCAAAACAATCCCCCTTGTTTGATGAAGGTAAACTGGAAGAGAGTCTTTCACATTCAAAGGGTTAAAGCTAAACCGAAAACTTTAAATTAAAGAGACACCAGCAAACGGCGAAAAATTACACGTTTGCTCTCTCTTGACAAGCTTGCACTATATCACATGTAAGGAAGCCCAAATTTTTGAATCTAAGACCAGTTTTAGTTTTTAATAGGAAATAATTACATGGAACTTTATTTCCAGAGAGAATGTCCCTTCCAGCTACAGTGTTTTGCTTTGATCTAAGCATTAACTGGTAATAAAATAACCATATTTTGGATCCTAAGCATATTGATGCTTAGAGGAATGTTATGCTTTCAATCAAATTTTAACTTTAGATTATCCAAAGGTATTCATCCTTCTTTTGTCCGAAACCAATTTGCTGTCTTACTCCTACAGCTACTCACATGTGGTTCAGTATACTTTGTTATTTTATAGTGGAATTTGCACTATTGAGGTGGAAAACTCTTAGATGGAGCGAGGTCATGTTCCAGTCTGGCAATTTGGGCTGTTTCT